>NC_068417.1:7078314-7228742 GCF_023724105.1 Carassius gibelio | reverse complement strand
CAATCAAAGCACTTATATTCTCTCACACCAGCGTGTCTCTTCTGATGTACTTTTAAACTCTGCAGTTGTGAAAAACTCTTTCCACACAAAGAACATGAATGTGGTTTCTCCTTTGAATGAACTCTCAGGTGATTCTTCAGTGCTGAGGACCACAAAAATGTTTTTCCGCACTGATCACATTCATGCAGCTTTTCTCCAGTGTGGATGTTCATGTGGTTCTTAAAGTTTGATGATGCTGTGAAACTCTTCCCGCACTGATCACATGTGAACAGTTTCTCTCCAGAATGGATCCTCTCATGTGCTTTGAGATATCCTAACACACTGAATCTCTTGTCGCAATGTGAACACTTGTAAGGTTTCTCTCCAGTGTGAATGTGCATGTGCATCTTAAGGTTTGCTGATTGTGTGAAGCTCTTCTCACACTGATCACATCTGTATGGTTTCTCTCCAGTGTGGATCCTCTCATGTGTTTTCAGATATCCTAACACACTGAATCTCTTGTCGCAATGTGAACACTTGTAAGGTTTCTCTCCAGTGTGAATGTGCATGTGCATCTTAAGGTTTGCTGATTGTGTGAAACTCTTCTCACACTGATCACATCTGTATGGTTTCTCTCCAGTGTGGATCCTCATGTGATTTTCAAGACTCTGTTTGCCTCCCAAACTCTTTCCACACTGAGTGCAGATGAAAGATTTCTCATCTCTTTTCTTCTTTAAATCTTTCTGTTTGATTTGAGAGCAAGGTTTTTCTCCAGTTTTGACATGTTTGTCCTCCTCTTTATTCAGTTCTTCATGCTCCTCGTTTTCTTCAATCAGCTCTGAAATTAAAGTTGAAAAAGTTTAATATTCAGTAAATCTTACAAAGAAACAATGGAAAGTAGGGAATTTCTATATGTATACAAGTTTATATTATCATTTTGATGCATTTTACATTACCTTAGTGACCCCGAAACTCTCCAACTACACAATTATCTAAAATAAATTAATTTTGTAAAAAAAAAAAAAAAAAAAAAAACTAGTTTATTAAAAGTGTCCTCATTGTTTTTTGCTTCAACTATATTATTGTACAGCTCTTTTTTTCCCCTACTGCAACAAAATTAAAACTGCTTAAAGTTTATATTCGTATTGTTCTTCCTCCTAATTGACGACGGATGAAGAACAAACACCAACCTGTTTGTTCTTCAGTCTGGTTCATTCTGCAGGGTTCTTGATCTCTCTGTTCTTCAATAAACTCTGTCTCTGCAGATTTCACTTCTTCCTGATGCTTTGATGCTGGTCTTCACTTGTAGACTGATGGGAATATTCCAGCATTTATTGATGAACTGCAGTGAGAGGAGCTTCACTGATGGCGTGGTTGTAGTGGGAGGAGCTTCACCGAAAGTTTGATTGTAGTGGGAGGAGCTTTACTGAAGATGTGCGTGTTGTGGGAGGAGCTTCACTGAATGTGCAAATGTTGTGGGAGGAGCTTCACTGAAGGAGGAGCAAATCTGCCAAAATTAAAGATAAATCAGTTACTGAGTTTATGATTTTAAACTAATTCTCAACTATTTAACTCTTCATGTTAAATTTTCACCTAGGGTTGGCGATACTGACAAAAAAGGTTATCTCAATTTTTTTTCAGTATCTCGATAATCGATATTCAGACGATATTTTTCCTTTAAAGAAATGTGTGCAAATTGGCAAAGAAGGCCTAGTTGGTCTTTTGACTTGCTGCACTTGACTTATTATTGTATAGAATTACTAGTGCATAAAGATTTGAGACATTATTGATTTAAACATGAACAAAATTACTGAACTAAATATTTATTTTAATACAAGAACAGTGCTTTTTCAGTACAATACAAGTACGTAATAAATTAACTTTGTGCTTTGCAATTAGTACTCCATTAGTAATAGACTAACAACAATGTGACTACCACTTTCAAAAAAAAGTTGTTTTGCAAAATGTAAACATTACAACACAACACAATATAACATCTTTGCACATTATATTAATATATAAGAGGAGGATAAAAAAAAAGACAAAAGGAACAAAATAAACAACAGACACTGCTCTGCAATATGGCTCCCAAGATTCTGCTGGACCACAGATCAGAGGTTGTGGCATAATAGGTGATCTTCTGTAATTTATGGAACAGCTTTTGTCGATAAGACTTGAACAGTTTTGGTAGAGCTGTTTCACTGAAATATCTCCTTGAAGGCAGATTATTTCTGGGTTGTAAAGTCTGTAACATTTCTTGAAACCAATCCTTCTCGACTGATTGAATTGGCAACATAGACCTTGCAATAAAACTTGTTACAGAGTTTGTAATCGTTTTCCACTTATTGCTTTTTTTTGTCATACGGTGTTTTTTCTTTGTGAATGTTTCTGCCAAGGTCTGTTGTGCCTGTTCTTTTTTTTTTTTGTACTGTGTTTGTAGCAGCAGGGATGTTTTGTTCGGTATGAAGCCTTTCATATTCTTCAAACAGTGTTTTGTGCATTGTATGGAGAAGATGGAAGAGGTTAGTTGTGGCGCTCTGCAACACGGCGATCTGCATGCAACAAATTATACAGTTGGGCGACTTTTGTTGCCCTTCTTTTTTGTCAAAACCAAACCATCTCTAGGCTAAAGAAGCTGACCCACATCTTGCTGTTAGCTCTTCTGGCACTGGTTTTGAGGTTGACTGTGTATTTTCACTTCCTTTGCTCATTTCTGTATTGTTGCTCTAGAAGCTAGTTAACAAGTGACTGATGAGTAACATACACACGGCACACTGTAATGACGTAAAGCGTCAGGGGCACTGAGGCATTATGGACAGTTCACAGTATTAATAAAAATTTTTTTTTTTTTTTCTAGAAGTTAAAAGAAGCCCTGTTCGTGTCGGGAGGATATCCTGGTGGATCTCTTGGGAAAATGCATTCTATCTTTTGGACTCATTATACAATGCAATTTTCCAATGATGCAATCACGAAGCTCGCCACTTGAGGACGCCACAGACGTTTAAGAAAAACTTTTTAACTTCAGACTTCAGTTTTCCGCAAACAACACATATTTTGCCTTTTCCAGCAGCTATTTTATTAAACGTACATTGGCTTTAGTCTTTACATTTTTGGATTGTTGCCTCAACCTACGAAATGTCATAACACACAGGTAAGAACCACATAGTTGTATTGCAAATTAGTAGGATCTTAATCTCTCTCGTGCAATTGAGGAACGATCGTTATTTTGTAAAAAAAAAAAAAAAAAAAAAAAAAAAAAAAGACCCCTACTACATTATTAAAATCGCTGCATTATTCGTTTTCTCTTTAACTTCTTTCGGCTCTTTTCATGTTTGGGGGGTCAGATTGTACAAATTATGAAATATTCAATATCCCAATTTTGCATATAGTCCAGACAATAATTAGGATATTATAGTCTAAACGATATATCGTCCACCTCTATTTTCACCTATCTATGCATCTTGTAAATTAACTTTCTAGTAGATTAATCACAATGTGTTTTATACTCATTCACAAGTTATATCCCTTTTTTAATAATTTAATTCACATATTTATATTCCTACATTTATCTTATCTTTCTTTTATATTGAGACTGAGAAAAAATATTGAGAAAAAACTGGGGTGGGGGGGGGGGCACACAATTAAAAGACATAAAATGAAAGAATTCAGAATTATAATTTTAGAAATTTGATACTTACCTAAATCTTGTAGAGAAATAAACAAATAAAAATGATTTTCATCAGCTGATAATACTGACGAGTCTCAATAAACACACGTTAAAAGAGACATTCAGGATCAGCAGCAGATCATCTCACTTTTTATACAAGTATCTGTTAAAGTGTGTAGTGATTATTTGCATATGAATGTGTTGAAATACTATAAAACTGCTCAATTAAAACATAATATGATCGTCTCATAAAATACATAATTTATATCTATAAAGAAAGACACTACATCACTTAGAGCACCCACAATTGTTGCATATTGATCTAAACATAGTTTGATTTGCTAATAACTGCATTCATAGCAATAAAGTAACTAAAACACATATTTCTGGTTTGTCCAGGAACTGACAGATTATAAAACGTTAAATATAAAGAGCATTCAGTTCCAGAATCATCAATCAAACATCTAAACAATACAAACGAACATATAATCCTCTCAGATCTGATCATTTCCCCTCACATGCTCGTCGTCTGCTCTGATAAATGTTGTAGTCAGTAAACGCAGAAACAAAACATTTACAATAAAAAAATAATACCTCTTTGTTGCTTAAACGGTTAAGTGTGTTTTACAATAAAGTAAACACGTGAAGTACCGCGAACTGTTCGCCTCACGAGACTCGACTCTGGCTGAGCGCGCGCTAGATGACGTCATCACCTTCTTCTTCCAGGTTTAATGGCAGTTGACAACTCATCTCAAAGGCGCATTACCGCCACCTACTTTACTGGAGTTTGGGTATTAGAGTAACATCAAATGAAAGGTGGATGATTAAAATTAAATACAACCTTTTAAAATAAAATTAAACATTTCTTGCATTTCCAGTAAACTTTACTTATCTTCCTTAGATTATATATTCGTATTCAATTATTTTTTACTTAACCCAGTGTTTTTCGAAAATAAAATTAATAAATTGTGTATTCTCCCAGATGCTTTCCCCAATACATGTTTTGTTCATATATTTGTGCCTTTAATTCTGCCCTAAATTCTTCTTATTTGTTGCAGTCTAGCAGTATATGCCTCACTGTTTCTTGCAAATTACAATCAGTGCATTATCCAGTGGGATGTTTCCTATTCAATCAATCAACAGCACACACAAAGAAACAAACATAATGTGGTAGAAAAAAAATACATAAATATACTATATAATATATTCAACATCACACGATCAGGGGGATATTTCAGTAAGGAGGTTCAACCAACTCCGAGTTAAAACTTGAAATTTGAGTTGAATTACTCTGAGATTGAAAACTGAGTTTTGGGGTTCAGAATAGCTGTATTGTGTAAGTTCAGTCAACTCTGAGTAGGCTGACTCTGAGTTTAGCGCGTGCACCATGACTATGAAAAGCTCCCAAAAGCAACAGCTCCCGCCAATAATACGTCTGCATACTTCAGACTCAATACAAGTTTAATTCTTATCACTGATATAATATCCAAAGTGAAAACTGGCAGAATGGTATGTCATTGAAGCAAAACATACTTAAAAATAAAAGTGCTTCACGAAGCCAGAAGAACATTTTTGTCTAAATAGTTCCATAAAGAACCTTTAACCAGACATGGGGACTTGTGACTTGGTGACTTGGACTCGAGT
The DNA here is from genome assembly GCF_023724105.1 of Carassius gibelio. Lineage (NCBI taxonomy): Eukaryota > Metazoa > Chordata > Actinopteri > Cypriniformes > Cyprinidae > Carassius > Carassius gibelio. Next base: position 7,223,452 of record NC_068417.1, on the reverse strand, counting down.
CGCTATTTTTAGGACTTGAGACTTGACTCGGACTTGGAAGTTAAAGACTCGGGACTTGACTTGACTTGAGACACGATGACTTGAATGACTTGAGTGTTAATCAAATCATGTTTTCAGTTTGAATATAAAATATATAAATTATTTTTTTAAATAAAGTTGATTACTCACCTGGAGTGCAGGCTGAGAATAGCGTCGTGACTGGATCAGGACACTATCATCAGTCATGCCCTCTCTACCTTACACACACCACGCCCACTTAAATCAGATATCACATCACATCAACATGTCAGCCTGAGAGGTACCGAAGGTCATCGCTTTTGTCTTCAATAGTTCGCAACTAAAAACGCGTGGAAAACGCTAGTCGCGCCGCTTTCTCCTTCTTTCCAAAGCGCTCGGACAGAAGTGCTCCTGGGGCGTCTGTCGTTGCTAAGCATCCATGACACGCTCTCTCTCAATGAAGACGCGGAAATTTCAGCAAAGGATAAATGGATTTGCAGCACTAAAAATCGCTCGCAATAGCCCTGCTACTAAATTCATTTCATAATGGCAATCTATATACAGCTATGAACAGCTGTTCCTTCATGTTAGGCCGTCAAAAAAACGCATTCCAAGGGCGGCGCTAGGGCTGGGCTAAGGGGGCATAAGCCCCGAATATTTTGTTACCTTGTCTTTCTCATAGAGCAAAACAATTATTTAGAAAAACAAATGTAGCTGCCGCAATTACCCAATCATGAGAAGTGCATATTACATATATATATATATACAGAACAGACCAAAAGTTTGGACACACCTTCTCATTCAAAGAGTTTTCTTTATTTTCATGACTATGAAAATTGTAGAGTCACACTGAAGGCATCAAGGGCTATTTGAGCAAGAAGGAGAGTGATGGGGTGCTGCGCCAGATGACCTGGCCTCCACAGTCACCGGATCTGAACCCAATCGATATGGTTTAGGGGTGAGCTGGACCGCAGACAGAAGGCAAAAGGGCCAACAAGAGCTAAGCATCTCTCGGGGAACTCCTTCAAGACTGTTGGAAGACCATTTCAGGTGACTACCTCTTGAAGCTCATCAAGAGAATGCAGAGAGTGTGCAAAGCAGTAATCAAAACAAAAAGTGGCTACTTTGAAGAACCAAGAATATTACATATTTTCGGTTGTTTCACACTTTTTTGTTATGTATATATGTTATGGAATTATAATTCCATAATTATAATTTTGATGCCTTCAGTGTGAATCTACAATTTTCATAGTCATGAAAATAAAGAAAACTCTTTGAATGAGAAGGTGTGTCCAAACTTTTGGTCTGTACTGTACATAACAAAAAAGTATGAAACAACTGAAAATACATCATATTTATATTCTATACTCTGAGAGAGAGAGAGAGAGAGTGTGTGTGTGAGAGAGAGAGAGAGAGAGAGAGAGAGAGAGAGAGAGAGAGAGAAAGAGAGAGAGAAGAAATGTAACAGTTTAATGTTGTATGTAAACGGTGTTTGAGAGAGAGAGAGAGAGAGAGAGAGAGAGAGAGAGAGAGAGGTGTTCAGAGAGGAGTCTGTTGGATGTTTAGTTTTATGGACTCAATGTTAAAAATGTAAAACATTTCAAACACTGTTAGCAGAAGTGAAAAATAAATAATTTTAGGAAGTTACAATTTTGTTTGATTACATGATGTATTTTACTGAACATGAGTATTTACAATGCAAATACAAATTATTTTAATTTACTGACAGTTACTTATATCTTGTCTTTTAACTTTAATAAGATCAGATTCTGCAGGTAAAATAACAATATTAAGGTGACTTGACTTGGACTTGACTTGACATAGCTTGTGACTTGACTTGCCCAAGAAAAAAATACTTGGGACTTACTTGAGACTTGAAGGTTAAGACTTGAGACTTACTTGAGACTTGCACATGTGTGACTTGGTCCCATCTCTGCCTTTAACATCTGAAGAACCTTTCTGTTTCACAACAGGTTCTTTGTGGTGAAAGAAGGTTCTTCAGATTATAAAAAGGCAAGAGATGGTTCTTTAAAAAACTGGGCCCGGTTCCCCGATAACGCTACTCTTAGTGCGCTAAGAAGTCTCGAAAGATATATCTTACCAAAGTTGTTTATGTTCCTAAGTGTGTTCCCTGAAGTGTCCCTCAGGAAGCTTCTTAACACGCTGCCTCTTACTTCCGACGTTACAAGAGCGCTGTCCAAAGTGAGGGTGCTGAATTAGTTGGCATCGATTGCTCACTTCACGCGAAGGTGCAATAAAGCGTTAAGAAAGACAACACGTTCTATGCAAATGAAACATTCCTCAAATTATTCCCGTAACACTTATTTCAACATAGTTTAAGTTATCAGTAAAATATAGCCTATAAATTAAAAGAGCAAATGGTCAGTAATATGTTCGCACGATATGTTGTGACGGTTAGACGAACAGGGTATCCCTTGCTAATTATCCACCCTCGCTATCCCGTTGTGCCACTTGTACCGCTTCTTGACATGGGTTTAACGACTTCTAAATTATATCATACACTTTTATATTAATGGTAAGGTACTTTACAATCAGAGTTGATTGGCAAGCAGCTGCAGTTACTTCTGTTTAATGCGGTATTGATTGTCATTGGTTAATGTTTTCAATAAAAAGCAACCTATCTACAATGAACAGAGAGAGAGAGTTAGATAAAGAATATGGTGGGGACGCATCGTAAAAAAAGGGCACCAAGCTTCTCTTCAGAGGAACTTGAAGTTTTGCTGGACCTTGCCACCAGGTTGGAGATCACACCCCTATGGTCCACTATAACCTGCACGTTTATGGCTGCATATCCCTTTCGCGATATGTACCCCTGATCAATCACTGATGGATTGGTGATAGGGATGAGTGTGCCATCCACCAGGCCCAAGACGCTGGGGATGCCAGCAATTGTATGACAGCCCTGCTGCACCTCCTGATGTGTTGACGGCAGCCGGATGTAATCCCCATCATGGTGCAGAAGGGCATTGGTGACAGTGTGGACGCACCTCCACACTGAGGTTTTAGGCCATAGCCCTCTCCTATAGCCACTAAGCTCCCTGTAGCAAAAAAACCTTAGCACTGCAAGCAGCTGGACTTCAGGGCTTAAAGCTTAATTTTCGCCGCGTTAGCCTGGCAAGCGCAGCTCTGAGAAGGTCCAGCAGCTCCATAATGAGCTGTCTTGGGAGGCAAGGGTGCTAGATGGCGCCGCCGGCACATTGGATTGCTGCCATAGTTGGTCGCTTACTGGACACCACCATGCTTACCCATTTATAGATCTTAGCCATTTAGAGCCAAATTGTTTGCCAGATTTAAATTATCAGAAGTGATTGCCAATTGAAATGCTTTAATGACATTACGAAATAGCCTAGGCTAATTACCATTATATTAGTTCTGATACTCAATAAAGTCAACTTCATAAATAGGCCTGTATCCATTGCCAACATATTTTATTATTGGTCTTAAAAGGCCAAGAAAATAAAATCATTGTTGAGCCACAATATTGTCAACATACCATATAGTTTGACTTGTACTGCACTGTGCTGATTTCTAAAGACCACTCTACAGTGGCGGTGACTAGAGTCTTGAGCTCAAACAACATTAAGAGAGAGCTTACGAATGGTCCAGACCAACCTTACGAAAGTGTCGGGAATCGTGCCATAACGTTAAGAGAGAGGTTAAGGAATAGGTTAAGAACTACTTAGCGATAAGAACGTTTTGGGGAACCGGGCCCTGATTTTTTTTTGTTTTTGTTTTGTGGAACCAAAAATGGTTCTTCTATGGCATTGCTTGAAGAACCTTTTGATGCAACTTTATTTTTAAGAGTGTAGGCTACTGATCTTCATGGGATCGCATGGGCAAAATAAATAAATAACTAAAATAAAACAAAATAATAATTTAAGTGCATATTTTCTGCTTTCCCAGGTTTGACAAACCTCCCATTCTGAAACAGAAAATCCAGTTTCCCTAATTTCAGGTTTAACATAATCAGTTTCCTGTAAACCTCCTTTCTAAAACAGGCCCCAGGAGTGATGTTTTCTTGACTTTCAGCTCGATTGCAAATTCATGAATGAAAATATTTTGTAACATGATATTGATGTACCATTTACATGGTAATGCAATGTCTGATTTTAAAATGGGTATTAAAAGGATGAATTTTGAGATTTTAAGTTTTTAAGTTGATATACAATTTCTGATGATTTCTAAATTGTGATAAATTAGGAGAACAACTGGTTGATTGTGTTTTTTTATGAGTGTTTACCTGCTGACTCTACTAGTAAATTGAAAACTTATGTTTATTCTAAATTACAGCATCATTTTCAATTTGCAATTCATCAATAGTGAATATTAATTTCTTAAAGTTGATTTTCCATTTACCCTTTTGGGTAACGCTTTATAATAACTGCATGCTATTAATCATTAGTTAAGCATTAGGAAACAGTTAATTCATCATTTATAAAGCATTAATAGACATTTATAAGCAGTTTATAAATACAGATATAAATGCTTTATACCTGATTTAAAAGCATATCTATAATGTGTTTAATAATTGTTTTTTCATACTTTATTAATGATCAATTTATCATTTCTAAATTAAGTATAGCATTATTAACACACTAGTTATTAAGGAGTTGTCAATGGTTCATAAGATCACTTAGAAATTGTAAGTAAATGATTAATAAACTATTTAAATGTGCATTCATACATCTTTTTATTCAGACATATAGTAATAGTTACTTATAGTGTTAATAAATGGTTTATTTACATGTATTTCTACTGCAATTCAGGTAGTTATAAAACATATGTAGTTGTTAGTTAACTATTTTTGTGAGCTCATCTAAAGTGAGAACTATTTATGCCTTGTAAAGCTTTTACAAATGAGATTTAAAGGCTGTTAATATTTCTATGTTCTTTATCACTGTGTGGTGTTTGTTTCCGTTTGTTTAGAAGATAACTGAACCTTTAAATATCCTTTATAAATGCTTTACAAGGCATAACTAGACTCACTTTAGATGACCTCACATAGTTAACTGACCACTACTAAATGCTTTATAACTACCTGAATTTACTACATTTCTTGTGATCTTATGAATCACTGGCAACTCCTAAATAACTGGTTTGTAAATAAATATACTTCATTGAGAAATGATAAATTGTTCATGAATAAAGTATGAAAATACAATTATTAAACACATTATAGATATGATTTTAAATCAAGAATAAAGCATTTATATCTGTATTTATAAACTGCTTATTACTGTCTATTAATGCTTTATAAATTATGAATTATCTGTTTACTAATGCTTAATTAATGATTAATAGTGTGCAGTTACTATAAAGTGTTACCCACTTTGGATATATACACTCCCTAAGGTTCACAAGGGCTCGGATACCCCTTAGAAGGGTCGTACCATTTTAAATTGCATTCTTTTGTGGATTACTTCATTGGAACTGAAGTCCATAAAAATGTTACAGTTGAAACTGCTGGGGTCTTGAAGATGAACTTTATTCACTGTGACTTGATAATGTTTGCTTGTTAGGACAGATTTACAAAGAAGATGCTTGACGCATTATTGTGTCACGTTTGGTGAGGAAAAGACATCAGACCTGAAAGTGTTGGATCTGAAGATGATCTACTGACTGTGAATCTTTTTGTGAACGCGTAGATTAGATGATTGATTGAAACTCTTCCTGCATACAGTGCAGTGATACGGTTTCTCTCCAGTGTGGATCATCAGGTGCCGCTTCAAATGTGGAGCTGTAATAAAAGTCTTCTTACAATCAAAGCATTTATATTCTCTCACACCAGCGTGTCTCTTCTGATGTACTTTTAAACTCTGCAGTTGTGAAAAACTCTTTCCACACAAAGAACATGAATGTGGTTTCTCCTTTGAATGAATTTTCAGGTGATTCTTCAGTACTGAGGACCACAAAAATGTTTTTCCACACTGATCACATTCATGCAGTTTCTCTCCAGTGTGGATGTTCATGTGTTTCTTAAAGTTTGATGATTCTGTGAAACTCTTCCCGCACTGATCACATGTGAACAGTTTCTCTCCAGTGTGGATCCTCATATGATTCTTAAGACCAGGTTTGCTTCTCAAACTCTTTCCACACTGAGTGCAGATGAAAGATTTCTCATCTCTTCTCTTCTTTAAATCTTTCTGTTTGGTTTGAGAGTGACTTAAAGAGTTTTCTCCAGTTTTGACATGTTTGTCCTTCCCTTTATTCAGTTTGTCATGCTCCTTGTTTTCTTCAATTAACTCTGAAATTAAAGTCTGAAATTAAAGTTCTACAATTTTTAATATTCAGTAAATCTTAAAAACGATAACTCTGAAGAAACAATATAAACTTGTATACATATAGAATTTTTCATACTTTCTATTATTATTTTGATGCAATTTACATTATATTACCTTAGTGACCCCAAAACTTTCAAACTACACAATTATCTAAAATAAATTTTGTAAAAAAAAAAAAAAAAAAAAAAAAAAACGAGTTTATTAAAAGTTTCTTCATTATTCAGTCCCTCCAGAAAAACACGATTATGCGATCGCTTGATTTAATGCATAATCAACCATAGGCCGCATTTTTTCAAATATGCCGCTGTTTTCCCACATAAATTACCGATTTCAGAAAGCAAAATATGCGGGGCTAGCATGATTTTATAATCCCTGTATTTTCCTTGCAAAAAACTCAGATATATATTAGCAGAAAGTTGAAAAATTTTGCGTTTACTTCACACTGGTAAAGCGCCATTTTCCCCTATTGCCATGGGAACCTTATGAAGTGAAGTAATTACGTGACGTGAACATCATCTACAAACCCCGCGGTGAAACCAGGGTGAAACTTGAAGTGCGCAAATCATTCTTATTTGCCAAAAAAAATAAGCACAAAAGAACGCGCAAAGCAGTTTCCCAATTTGTTACATGACAGTGGAGCCAAACTATATTGCGAGAACTTGCGAAAACTGCGGTTTGATGAAATACAGAAAAAAAAGGTGATTCCCCCAACACCCCCTCCTCACTAGGCTACTAACACTGTTGTAGTTTCATTCAGAAGTTGATGCAACTTTACAGTTGTAAGATTGCACTTTTTTGTTACAGAACAGTACCAAAAACTTACAGTTGTAATTATATTAGTAGTATGTAAAATAATTTATGTTGCAGTAAGAGATTGCAACTTAAATATTCTGTGATTTAGTATGCTCGCTACTCTTTACATTAAGGTAGTAGCCTAGTGAGAAAAAAGGTGTTGGGGGAATTACCTTTTTTTCTCTTTTTCATCAAACCGCAGTTTTTGCAAGTTCACGCAATTTCCTCGCATAAAATTGCAAAAATATCCCGCATATTCCAACGCATTTTTCAAGAAAACGTGCCGCAAAATCAAGGATTTTTGCCCGCAACAATCACAAAAACAATTTGCGTTTTTCTGGAGGGCTTGATGAAGAGTAAACACCAACCTGATTGTTCTTCAGTGTGTTTGGTTCTGCAGGGTTCTGGATCTTTCATGTTCTCTCTGTTCTTCAATAAAATCTGTCTCTGCAGATTTCACCTTTTCCTGATGATTTGATGCTCCTCTTCACTTGTAGACTGATTGGAATATTCCAGCATTTATTGATGAACTGCAGTGGGAGGAGCTTCACTGAAGGTGTGATTTGTTGTGGGAGGAGCTTCACTGAAGATGTGATTGTTGTGGGAGGAGCTTCCCTGAAGGAGGAGCAAATCTGCCAAAAATTAAATATAAATTAGTTACTGAGTTTATGATTTTAAGCTAATTCACAACTATTTAACTCTTCGTGTTCATTTCTCTATGCATCTTGTAAATTAACTTTCTAATAGATTAATCACAATGTGTTTTATACTCAGTCACAAGATATATCCCTTTTTAATTTTTTAAGAATTTAATTCACACACTTGTATTATCTTTCATTTATACTGAGACTGAAAGACAAATATTGAGGAAAAAACTGGGGGGGGGGGGGCACACAATTAAAAGATATAAAATGAAAGAATACAGAAATATAATTTCAGAAATTTGATACTTACTTAAATCTTGTACAAAAATAAACAAATGGAAAGGATTTTCATCAGCTGATAATATTGATGAGTCTCAATAAACACACGTAAAAAAAAAAAAGACATTCAGGATCAGCAGCAGATCATCTAAATTTTTATACAAGTATCTGTTAAAGTGGGTAGTGATTATTTGCATATGAATATGTTGAAATACTATAAAACTGCTCAATTAAAACATAATATGATCGTCTCATAAAATACATAATTAATATCTAAAGGCACTACATCACTTACAGCACACACAATTGTTGCACATTGAACTAAACATAGTTTGAATTGCTAATAACCAAAACAAATTTTTTTTGGTTTGTCCAAGAACTGACAGATTATAAAACCGTTAAATATAAAGAGCATTCAGTTCCAGAATCATCAACCAAACATCTAAACAATACAAACAAACATATAATCCTCTCAGATCTGATAATTTCCCCTCGCATTCTCGACGCCTGCTGTGATAAATGTTTTAGTCAGTAAACGAAGAAACAAAACAATTACAATTTAAAAAAATACCTCTTTGTTGCTTAAACTGTTAAGTGTGTTTTACAATAAAGTAAACACGTGAACAACCGCGAACTGTTCGCCTCACGAGACTCGACGCTAGCAGAGCGCGCGCTAGATGACGTCATCACCTTCTTCTTCCAGGTTTAATGGCAGTTGACAACTCATCTCAAAGGCGCATTACCGCCACCTACTTTACTGGAGTTTGGGTATTAGAGTAACATCAAATGAAAGGTGGATGATTAAAATAAAATAAAACCTTTCAAAATAAAATTAAACATTTCTTGCATTTCCACTAAACTTTACTTATCTTCCGTAGACTTTATATTCATATTGAATTCTTTCACTTAACCCAGTTAACCCTGTTTTTCAAAAATAAAATGAATGGTTTATTCTCCTAGATGCTTTCCCTAATAAATGTTTTGTTCATATATTTGTGCCTTTAATTCTGCCCTATCTTCTTCATATTTGTTGCAGTCTAGCAGTATATGCTTCACTGTTTCTTGTACATTATAATCAGTGCATTATCCAGTGGGATGCTTTCTTATTCTGTGCAATCTTGTATTTAAATCAGTGTGACCCATTCAGACATGAGACTAACATCTCCTTCCTTGGGCTTCTGCCCTTCCTCATGTTTGTGACAACTTGATTACTTGTATAGATGAAGTCCTGTATCCGCTGTGTTCCAATATTCCTGCCATATTTTAAGTGAATTATGGGGAAGTCGTGGCCTAATGGTTAGAGGGTTGGACTCCCAATCGAAGGGTTGTGAGTTCTAGTCTAGGGCCGGACGGAATTGTGGGTGGTGTATTGTGTAGCATAAATGGCTGCCCACTGCTCCGGGTGTGTGCTCACAGTGTGTGTGTGTGTGTTCACTGCTCTGTGTGTGTGCACTTCGGATGGGTTAAATGAAGAGCACAAATTCTGAGTATGGGTCACCATACTTGGCTGAATGTCACTTCACTTTATTATGGTTTTGACCTATGCTCTACTTATTGGTACGTGTACATCTACTGTTTCATGCTTTGTAGAGGTTTTTGCTAGCATATCCACAACTTAATTTCCTTCCACCCCTACATGGACAGGAACCCAAAGAAAGGAGACAGACATTCCCTTACTATGAAGTGTGAGAAGAATCAAGTGAAGTAATTGATAAAAGAGGTCTTGTCTACATGATTGAATACTCAATAATGCTGATAAACTGTCTAAGTCTATAACGACACCTTGGTTCTGATTATTTTCTTCCTCCCACCCTAATGCTTGTAAAATTGCTAATACTCCACAGTGTAAACTGACAGGTAGTCTGTAGTCCTCTTTTTGACTACTACTTCCTACAGAGGAATAAAAAACGCTGCACCAGTACGGCCTGTTTTCGACTGCTTTGATCCTGCCGTTAATATGTATAATTGGTCTTGATGCTGCTTTACATAATTTTTATTTTACATAATTTTTTTGTTTTCTTTTAGTATTTGTTGAAAGCTTATATTAACAGATGGTTTTAAAAATTTCCAAGGTGGCATCATTAATACAGTGGGTCCTATTTGCAACTGATTTAGACCTGAATTTTGAGCCTTAGCATTCCCCATCCATCTGAAACCATACAGATTGCTTTTTATTATGCTCTTCGCATTATTGCAAGACTAAATGCCAAATATGCCAAAATGATCTTGACTTTCCTAATACGTAGCAGCATCTCTCCTGCCTCCACCTGTAATGCAGTTACTGGTGAAGTTTTAAATGTTCTGGTGCCTGCTCCACATCAAGCTGTTTAAGGTTAAATTCGGATGCTGATATAAATGCTAAGCACCCATTGTCATATGCAGTCTTATGACATCATCACTGCGCTCGATGGTAGATCATAATCAACAACAGCAACAAAAAACACCAAGTAGGCCTACCAATTAAAATGACAGCACAACTATACAACAACACATCACCTGAAAAATAAGGGTTAATGAGTTACTGATGTAGACAGGTATTCAGTCCCAGTCAGGTGTGGGGTGAAATAGTTTATTAGACACTTAAACAAATATTTAGAGACATTTAAAATGTCTTAATATTTAATTGTGCTAAAATTATATATATATATATATATATATATATATATATATATATATATATATATATATATATATATATATATAAAATCCTAATGGGAATACATTCTTTTCACCACACAATACACACATAGCTAACTTAATATAGAATTAAATAGAATAACAATGTGTATAAAATGTAAGAGAGATCATGGAAATTTGTTTAATAGAAATATTATTAAACTGAAGATCCAGACAGACTCATCTGAGCTTCTTCCTCCTCTGTTCCAGCTTTACATTAAACACAATGATCATCTGCTTGAATACTAAAGCAACATTAATCATTCAATATCATGTTTCTAAAACACATGCTGCATTATTTGATTGTAAAGTCTGAGTCTCTTCACCGGTATGGATCACATTTACACATTTATCACACATTTATTTCTCCTCATAGACACAGTAGTGAAGCTCTTCAGTGGATCTTCAGCTGATGTTTACTGCTCCTCTCAAGACCACTTCACTTTATGATACACAGCATTCATCAGCTTTTGGTGACTGAACTCTTCCTATATTCTAATATTTAACAGAAGAGAATATAATCAGAGTTCAGTGGAACAAACAACAAATTAGTTACTAAATTTAAATCACTCTTTTAAAGTAAATGTTGCATTAAAATCCTGTAATCAGATTAATTACTTAATTATCTTCAGCTGTACCTAAACTCTAAGATTGAACAGATGAGAAGAGAAGATAATCAGAGTTCAGTGGAATAAAGTACTAATTAATTACTATATATCAATCAAAGTAAAAAGTCACATTAAAATCCTGTAATCAAAGTTGTTGCTAACTGAGCAGAAGTGTTTAGCTGAATCTAAATTGTGTCTAATTCTTCACTTGTGTGTCAAGAAAGCATATAATAAGTGTGATAATGCAGATGCAGCCGGATGTTATCACAGAATAAGTCTCTTCAGGAGGACACAAGTCCTGATCACCCTGTCGGGTTTATTCTGTGATAACAAGCGGCTGGAGCTACATTATCTCTTACAGAAAGTAAGTGTAAAGTAATGTGACGTGTTGCTTGTCAAAGTAAAAACACACAAGACACAGAGACATTGATCATGTGATGCTGGACGACTGTGAGCTGAAGCTGAATCTGCTCTGATTTTACCAGCGTTTTCCTACAATCTGAACAAATCTATTTCAAACTCTAATGATTCACTATTACTGATCTCATTAATAAAGCAGCTGTTGCTGTAGAAAGCTGTGACAGTCTGCTTTTCTTCTCTTTCCTCCTTTGTGTTCAACATTTTTATCAACTTTACATTTCATTCTGACACAAACCCTTTGAAATAAAGCTTGATGATCATTTGATCAACTCTTTTCACTAATATTTGAAAGTATATATTTGTTCACATATCAGAGGTAAATGAATCTCTTTAATATCACAAAGTGAAGTTTACTCACCTCAGTTTACAGTTTGAGTCTCGTAGCACATCAATGAGCTTCTGCTTTGAGTCTTCAATCTTATTATAACTCAGATCAAGCTCTTTTAGAAACTGCAGAGCTTTTGTGTTCGTCAAAGACTGAGTTAAAGAAGAAACATCTGTAATGTCACAGTAACGAAGACTAGAAAGAGACAAACAGAGGAAGAGAGATCATCTTACAAACAAATCATTAAGATGAAGAATCTTTCACAAATATAATGTGAACACATTCATCATGAGATATTGAGTATAAAGTGTTTTGTTCAACTCTTATGTGCTGTTCGTTTGGGGACGACACTCGTGCTGTTTGGGCTCTCCAGAGAACAGCCAACAAAAGGACTTTTTGTTACAAAATGTGTCATTTATTAATGTTTTTACTCTACATTTATGTAGTTTAAGGATTTATGATATAAAATGTATAAAATAAATTAAAAATATATTTTAATTACGTTTTTATATAAAAATAACTTATGTAAAATTCACTTTATAAAAGACTCACATTCCTAATTTTGATTAATGGAGATAACATGGCGTGTGTGTTTTTCCTCATCGTGTATTTTGTGGTCTGAATTGTGGTGGATTTATTGATTTTATTTGATAAATTAAGAAGAAAAAGTACTGATTTGATCATTTCCTCATTCATTTCAATGTGGGTCTCCAGAGAGTGACCTTATTAACACTAACACACAACCAGATCTCAATCCAATATAATTTTCTATTTGTAGATCTACCAAGTGTTGACAACCGTACAAAGTCTCATGTCATTTAGATAAAGGGAACATTTGTTTTTATTTCAGCAAACATCATTTGGGGTCTCAAAAGACCTTGAACAGCAGATAAGAGTTAAACAAAGTGATTTTCATCATTTTGATTCTTGTATGTGAATGTTACTTACATCAATCTCTCCAGTTTACAGCGTGAATCCTTCAGTACGTCACATAAGTGATTCACTCCTGTGTTTTTTATTTGATTCAAGCTCAGGTTCAGTTCTCTCAGGTGTGATGGGTTTGATTTCAGAGCTGAAGTCAGGATGAGACTCTGTTTCTCTGTAATACTGCATCTACACAGACTGAAGACAGAAAGAGAAAACACAATGAATCAGACACGTTATGTTCATGAAGTCACAGCAGAACAACCTTCATCTGTCAAATCACAGCATCTTAATCTACATTGAGAGAAAGAGAGAAGATAGAAGAAAACTATTTAATAAAGTCACAATGTCTTGATGAAACATAAAACAGAGGAAGAGTGTCTGAATAACTTTGGATAATTTTCCACAATTTGGTCTTCAAAAGTTGTTCATTTAATCAAATAATTGACACTTCTCATGATTTATGTACAATTTCTCCTGATTCTTGATAGAAATATAACAAAGTTTTAATTCCTAACAACCTTGTGTGAAAGGTGTTAAAATCTTTCCTATTTTTTTATTTCTGTCATATATATCTTATTTCATCTTTTGTCTAAAACTGATCATATTGTCTAAAATAAAAGTCCTGACTGCTGTGTATTTGTCTTTAAACTGATTCTGGTCTGCACATCACTACAACGTAAATGCATTCGCTCTGCTCTGTCCAGTGACTTGATCAGCTTTGCTACACAGATTTAACTTTGCACATCTAAATAAAACTGTAGGTTTGTCTGTGTGTGTAGATGTGAAGTACAGTAATATTTATCTGAAACAGGTCAGACTGAAGAAGCAATGCCTGCACAGAATAAAGCCCAGTCTGGACCGGTTCTGTTCAGTTGTGTTACACATTCATTAATCTGGTGTTTGATGACAGAGAGATGATATGAAGCATCAATAAACACTATGAATATGTTCTGATACAGCAGCACAGAACTATTCTGTTGTGTCCCATTAATAATCACAATGAAAACAGTTCTGTCCCACTGGATAAAAGAGAAATGTTTGTGTATTTTTGGTATTAACTGAAATGATTGGATATTGGGTTGTGTATTTGACCTGCTGTATGAGCAACAAGAAACACTCATTACAACTTTCAAATGTTTAGATCACACAACAACTAACTTTACAAGTAAAATATACAGTACAGAATATAGACAGATTAACTATACAAAAAATATACAAATATATATATGTAACGGAGGCCAGCAAGTAGTGCTGTGCAGGTAAACCTCACTCCCCGATCTCAAGAGACGCACTAGCGACAGACGCTAGTGGCTGTAGCCATTTAGCCTCCTTGTTAGTGCGTCCGCCTCCCATGCCGGAAGACCCGGGTTCGAGCCCCGCGAGGAGCGTCAGAGAGGACCCGGGTGAGAGGGGTTACATATATAGTGCAAAAAACAAGATAACAGTCAGTGATGCAAGGTTGATCCAAAATGAGCGGGTGCCTGCGGTTACGAGTCATCATTTTTAATGATATTCGGGTCGCGGTCCGTCGGGTCGTTTGATATAAATATGCCAATTAATCCTTTGTAAGTTATATAGTACTAGACACAATTTTAAATACATAAGCCTACACTTATAGAATAACTGAATAACTGGTGAAGATGACGCAGAGCTCAGTCAGAAGGAAGAGATGGAGGCAGCAAGAGAAAAGGTGAAGACGCTGTTTTTGGTAAAACATGATTTTGAAGACTTCATTAAGTTTTGTTTTATAGAAAGCTCTTTTAAAAAGATTTTTGTGTATCTTAATTTTGATCAATGTTTTATCAATCAGTTGCCCGTATTTAATAAATAAGAAGCAAATATATAGCAGACAATGTAATGAGGTGCTGGAACGATCACTTGCATTGATGTGAACTGGAGGACGCCGAAACTCAGCTTGTGCCTCGCAGATTTGAGAAATATGACTACTGAAATGAAATGACTACTTTTAAATGAAAATATTCAAAACAAAATAAATAGGCTACTCTCTGATTATGTAATTCATATGAAATGTGCATTTCTCTCTGGCGTTCATGGAGAGTCTGCATCGTCAACTTCATCTTTGCAGCGACACAGAAAACACCAGTTTATTACTAAACAATTAAAATATCTCCTTACTAATTTAGACACATTCATAATCATTACTTTAACCAGTTCTTTGTGGCAAGCTTTATGCGTAGACATAGACATAGAAATAGACATAGCCAGACTAGAATATTTCTGTACAAATTTGTGTACAAATTTCTGAGATTGTATCAGAGGTGTGTGTGTTGCACATCATAGAAGACAATGTTAGCATCCGTACATTTTAATTGTTTTAAACACAGTTTTGTGACGTGGTAAAGGACTATAATACTTCGATGACGTGTCAGTGTCTCATAATTATTCAGACCTGTAGCACCGAGCCCAGAATCACACTGTGTTTCCACCGTCGGGTCAGAAACTCCTCAGCGCTTCATTAAAACACCCTTTACACGCCTCTCTGGAACAACGTCACACAACTCCATCATTTCACCAACAAAGAAGTTATCAGAAAACTAATAATAGATAAGTCACTGGAACCAGCGCGATCACAAAACAAACATGATAAAAGCAGACGTTTGTTTGCATGCTTTGTTAAAGATTTACATGGAGCGTAGACGAGTTAGGACCGATAAAACATGTAACTATACACTACACTAAATAATACACTATTGTGATCGTCTGAATGAGAAGCTGACGTCTGATTTCTTCAAGCAGTCTTACCATGTTTACTATGGTAATCTTAATGTCTAGTGTGCATAGTCTTTATCTCTAATGAATATTTCTGCCTGAAAAAATTAAATGTCTTTAACTTTATGAAATTATCCTCGGGATTGATGCTCTCCAGACTCAGAGAAACTCCAGCTTCATTCATAACCTCCTCTAACCTAAACTCAGAGACACAGTTGGCCAAAAAACCCTGGCAGTTGTCCCAAAGGAAGACCCAGAAGTGACAGTGGAAACCAGACTGACCCTGCCTTTATGAAATTACATTTAAAAACAGAAACATGCAAACACATACACACATATACTTTTTTTAATTAGTCTTCAATCCTCAGTTTGTAGTCAGTAAACATGATCACATTCAGCAGTCACAGCAGAAGTTAGAGACTAAATTTAACTGAAGTCTATTCAAAAGTTGTATGAAGCCATTCTAAGCTGTATTAGGCAAATTATGGTAAACACATTAATAAAATACTGTCTATTTCTAATGTGTTCACATTATTTTCTTCACCCTCTGTGCACTTAAAGGGATAGTTAACCCAAAAATGAAATTTACCCCATGATTTACTCACCCTCAAGACATCCTAGATGTATATGAATTTCTTCTTTCAGACAAATATAATCAGAGTTATATTAAATATGTCCTGGCTCTTCCAAGCTTTATAACGTGGGGTCGGACTCGAATGAGAATTAAAATAGACGACTGTAACATTACTAGTCATGTAACATGTGAAATGATGTAAGATACTCACTTCAGTGTGTTGAGTGTACAGTGTTTATCCTGCAGTAGAGCAGAGATCTGATTCACTCCTGTGTCTCCTAGTTTATGTGAACTCAGATCCAGCTCTCTCAGGAGTAACGGGTTTTTACCCACAATTCCAGTCACATACTGACAGCCTTCATCTGCAGCAGGACCCAAAAACCTGCAGAAGAGAAGATGAAGCTGGAATCAATCCAGTGTGTATCACATCACAAAACATTTAAAGATAATCAAACATTGTTTGTAATGAAAACCTCTAGTTCAAGTTTAAACAGTTTTATATATATTTTAAGAAAGACAAAAGTCAGAAGTAAATTATTTAAAATAAATGAAGTGGCAAAAGCTTACGATTCTCAAAAATCTGAAGATCTTTCTGGCTTTTAAAGCAGGAGATGAGGAAAGTTACAGTTCATAATGATATATTTAGTTGATACCAGCTCTTCCTATTATTATGTAGCAGAATTCAGACGTGTGTGTGTGTGTGTGTGTGTGTTATCACTGATCCTCTCCTGGCACACATCACATGTTTGTGGTCTGTGATAGATCTGCTGTAGTAGATCTACAGTGTTGTGAATCTGAGCTTGATGGAAATTAATGTACAGTGCATTCAGTGACATTTAAACAATCAGGATAATAAAACACACTGAATATGTTTCATGAGAAATGTCCACAATAACACAATCATAAATTTTAACTATCGAAGCTCCAAACTACTAAACACCAGCACATCTAGTGACCCAAAATGTCTGATTAACCTGTAACTTTTAACACAACTAAACTGTGCTGACATTTATCATCAAAACAACAGCAGCTGCAGCATCTGATCTTTTATGTTTGATCATTTTTGATGCAACAAATTGTATACCTTACTAAATTTGTGAAATATAACATTTATATATAATATAAATAATTTAAATGTGTATAACTTATTTCATCGCGTCTCACCTCAGTGTGTTGAGTTGACCGTTTGGATCCTGTAGTAAATCACTGAGCTGCTTCACTCCTGATTCTCCAGGATCATTTCCTGTGAGATCCAGCTCTGTCAGGTGTGAAGGGTTTGATCTCAGAGCTGAAGCCAGAGCTTTATAACCTTCTTCGGTGATACTGCAGTCTGAAAGTCTATTAGAAAATATGGTATTCTTCATTATAACACAGAATGTCATACAAGTACATGTTCTAGAATGAATAAAAATAAAAAGATGCACTACAGGATTTTTGGCCTGAATGTACTCTTTTCACAGTAAATCTGGGGGTAAAGTTATATATTGGTGAATGTTAACTACAACAAATGCAATTTTAATTTTCCACAATTATAACCTACAGTCAATCAAAATTACTCAACCCCTGGCAAAGTCAACAGAGATCTAGCAAACGCTATAGAGAATTAATAACTATATTACTTTAGAAAGTCTAAGACTATAAGAAGATTTCCAAGACATTAAAAGTTCCTAGAGACACAGATGATCAATGGACTTTCCTGCAGGACAGTCATCCCAAAGTACATCATCCAAATATACTTCTGTTTGGTTCAGGGATCAGTCATAAAATGTATTTGAACAAGCGGCTTGAAGAAGGATTCCAATTTTGAAGGATTGAATGATAGGTTAATTTTTGTAATTATTATGTCTTAATTTATTTACTTTCAAATGTTAGGCCCTCAGGCTTTTATTTTGGTGGAAAACTGAACAGTGACCTTTAAATTTCTGTGTTTAGTTCATAACAGGTTTATAAACGCTTTGTTGTATAAATCTGGTGAAATCTGTTAACATTGTCTGCCAAACAATGTTGCAAATTACATGAACACAAAACTAGGTGAACCTTTTAAATTTATGTTATAAACTCAAAATAACTCGTTCAACTGCCTTTTATAATTTTATTTAACAGCCAATTAGAACTTCTGCTCTTCTAACTTAAAATGCAGACTTTTGTGATTTAATAACTGCATTACCCAATATCAAAATTTATAGTTTATTTTGAGTAATTGTACATTCCTGGGCCGGGTTTCCCGATTTTAGAGCTTAAGATCGCTTTCTACGAGTAATTTTGTAGCTGTCGTTATTGTTTCATGTGTGTTTCATAACAATGCACTAAACACAGTTGCAAGTAGCTGTGCTTTAAGTGCTACTTAGGAGTTGCTGTCCGTTTGTCAAGTACTGAAATGTCATCTTATAGAATGGCTCTTAATTGGAGTAAACTATTGTTTATTAACGTTAACCTAATGCTGCATTCCAGACAGACAACTTGTATATAATAACTATAACACAATATTGTATTATATTTTAGTCTTTAATATTATACTGTACATAATAGGGCTGAACGATAAGGACAAAATTTCATATCTCGATTTTCATGCCAGATATCTCGATATCGATACAATATGACTACGTGTTCTTTTGCTAAGCACGACCTGCACAACACGTCACTCTGGTTTACATCGTCTTTTCTGAATCCAAAATACTTCCAAATTATGGAAGATGATTTATGTTTTGGCACCAAGTCAGATTCTGCACTGCCACCGGCTGCATTATCTCCCGCACTCATTTCTTTCTTTTTCTAATGTATCCGCTGTCTCTGTACAGTGTGCATAGACATTGGAACAGGGGGGCTGGGGGGTGGCCTTTTTCAACATCAAATAACGGACGAACGTAAAGAGAGTGCTGGAAATGCACAAGTCAGCAATATTTCTTATTTATTGGCATGAATTTCGTGAAGAAAAGCAAATGGCAACAGGAGTGCAACATTCTAGAAAAAAATATATATGCAGAGGCATTTATGCATTTAGGCAATTCAAAAATCTCCAAGATTTTTAATAATGATTCAATCAATTTCAAAAAACTGTTCAAAAAATGAAACTTTAAATGGACTTGAGAACAGGCCATGTGTGTTTTTTTATTTAACGTAACCGACGCTAGGCAGGCATATTGTAATGCGCAAAAAGGTGCAAAATAAGGCCATAACAAATTTATTGGACAGGAAAACAAGTCGATCAACATTTTCGGGGTCCAGAGCAGAGCGTTTTTTATTCACTATATGTCCAGCTGTTGAGAAGACGCGCTCCGACCGCACTGATGTCCCAGGGACACTCAGGTACAGCTGCGCAAGGTGGGGGTATTACTGCCAATTTCCACCCCAAAAGCCGGTCGCTCTCAGCTTGCAATGGTCCTTTTCATAACTCGTCTACTGCGCCGCGAGACCTTTTTTTATGGGCCTTTCACACAGGACGCGGTATGCGCGGCGCTGCGCTATAAAACCCATTCATCTCAATGGCTTGCACCGTGCAAGGACATTTTATTGCTGCTTCGACCAAAGCGCAAGCGCAGCGTTGCGCATGCCGCGGTCAAAGTTCAAAATAGTTCAACTTTTGCCGTTGCGCTCTGTGACGATTACCAGCACGACCAATAGAATCGGGGGATCCAAACAAGCACGGAAATCAAAATGGATGAACGACGAGTACTGTGTGTGTCAGAATTTCCTGAGCTGTACGATACAAGTTTGAGGTCGTACCCACAGCCTCTTCTTCCTTGCTTCTCTCTTAATTCTTATCAGCAGGACTAGCGCTATCGCTCGCTTCTTACAACGGGACAGATACATGTTTGCTGCTGACTGAAAGGAGGAACAACAGACTATGAAAGAGCTCCCGCTAAAAGTTTTAAAAACTCCGCCTACGCCATAGTGCAGCGCAAATCGCGTTGTTGTTGAAGGGCAACGCTGAACCCAGCTGCTGCGGTGTGTCACGTGACAAGCAATGACGCGTCACCATGGAAACGCCACCCCCCTCTCACAATATAGTTCCCACATCCCTGGTAGTGTGTGCGAGCTGGCTTTAGCGGTGCAGTCAAGGGCACACGTAAAACTGATGTTTGTTGTAACTGCCAGAGTTGTATGCAGGGCGAGCGCGGAGAGGGGAAATCTATATCGTCTATATCGTTGCTTTTTTCTATATTAATACCTTGAAAGTTCATATCTAGATATAGATACGATAACTATATATCGTTCAGCCCTAGTACATAATAATATATAACATACTTTATATATTTATATATAATGATAGGTAAAAAAAAAATGTTAGCCTGAATGCCCTATAAGTCGCTTTGGATAAAAGCATCTGCTAAATTCATTATTTTTTTTTAATGTATTTATTTATATATAGTAGAGAGAGATAATGTAGAGTTGTAGAGAAGGTAGAGAATGTGGAATGTAGAGTTCATGCTGTAAATTTCACTGAGTTGAAGCAGTTCTGTCCTCAATTATGTGGCAAATGATCTAGGTTGATGTTAACAGATGGATCTTCTAACAAAACACTACAGATTGTCACAAAACTTACCTCAGTATCTCTAATTTGCAATTACTATTTTTCAATCCAGTGCAGAGCATTTTAGCTCCATAATCCTGCAGATTATTATTGTTCATGTTCAGCTCTTTCAGATTGGTGTCTGATCCAAGAACTGAAGCCAGAGCTGGACAGCTTTTGTCTGTTAAGCCACAATCATTTAACCTACAAGAGAAATAAATCAAATCACAGAGTTAGATACATGTAATACAATTGTTAATATTATATACATATTAGTGGTAGGCCGTTATCGCCGTTAACGTGCTGCGTTAACGCGATACTCTTATCGTGCGATAAAAAAAAAAATATCGCCTTTAATCTATTCTCAAAGTTGGGTTGGGAGCTGGGTCTATACTAAGCAAGCTATGATGACTTTCACCTTGATATTTTATATAACCGACTGGCTGAGGCCAGCCCAAAAAGACGCTCAGGACAGTTGACGGGCCACTGCTGCGCATCGTCACGAAAGCTCATCTTTTTCACATGTTTTTAAGCCTTACCGCTTGTTGATTTAACAAATACAAATCGCAGTTTGAACAAACAAAAAGATGTGAAAGAGCCCAATTCAACACCACGGTGTTCTGGTGTTCAGGACTCACACAGAGAAAGGCGTCAAAACACTTGAACATCGAATTTGCTTATCGTTGCTCTTGTGCTGACAAATACATACAAACTATGTCAAAATATCCACCTTGGAAATTATGCTCGAAAAAACAGTCAGTTATTTCTTAAGTGAAAGTAAACAGTTGAGGAAAAAATGGGATGTGTATTATATTGGATGCGTTCGTTGTCTCTTAAAGTGACCGCGCCTAGTTTAGCTACTGGCTGCTGTAATGTTAATCCAAGAAAATGAAAATGAAAATCACTCACTGCTCTTGACTGAATTACTTTACTGTAGTTTTAACAGTCAAACCAAAAATTATTCAGACACCAGATATAATTTTTTATATATATAGCAAAACTGTAATAACGTGAGAAATGTTGAAGGTGTCTGAATAAATGTAGGTTTGATTGTATATTTCATTTTTACATTGTATCCAGTGATATTTTACATTTAATTATTTGGTTTCTGTACCTTGACACCTACAAACTTGAAAAAAACTTAAACATTGGTGTGAAACCTGTGCAATGTGGAATTAGTTTACAGCTTTTTCAAGCACTTTGTGATGGATTTTGGAAACAGGAGATGAGCCCCTTTTCTAATGAACCACCTAGCTTGATAAACCCCTTCTCAAAGACTTACTGTTTGTCAATTTTATTTGGGTAACACACATATTCTGAATGCCTTCGGCAGAATTCGAATGAACCATTTTAATATAGATTAATCTAGATTAATTTCAAGATCACAGAGAGATTAATCTAGATAAAAAAAAACAATCTATGCCCACCTCTAATATATATATATATATATATATATATATATATATATATATATATGTATATATATATATATATATATATACCAATTATTTTTAGATGAACAGTAAATACACTGCATATATATTAATATATGCATTGATTCAAATTTCCTACTTAATAAAATATGTAAATGAATAACAGGTTTATATCATTATTGGCGTTAAATTATACATGTAAAAGTGCTGCTCTATTATCTGGATGAGTGTCTTGAGGTGTAGAATCTGGAGGTTAATCATTTATGCATTGAGGTTATGCAAGAGTAAATCTCCTTTATAGCAGAAGTTGAACTGCATATTGGAGTAGAAATAACTATTGAACAATGTTTTATAATAACATGATGTGCTTCTTCTGTAGCTAACTAAACGGGGTCAGGGTTCTCAAAAGCTTTGTAAGCCTAGATCTACAGGTGCTCTGGAGTAATCGCTAAGCCCTAAGTGCATCCTAAGAAGACAGATTTAGGCAGTCACCTGCAGGACAATCGGCAGATTACACCTTTAACTTGATTCAAGTGCAATGTGATTATAATATAAGGATTTTATTGTACACCTTATGACTCGTTTTCTTTTTTTAAATTTATTTTTTAAATAAAATAATTAAAAAGGGCTGAAAAAAATGTAATACACATTTAAAGTAAATGACTGAAAAAAAAAAAAAGATGTAGGAAATGCTTCAAAGACTGGGGAAAAATATGTCAATGACTTGCTGAAGTGCACGAAAACTAGCTGTGTATTGAACCCGGAAATAACTTCTCTCTCTCCCTCTACTGTATATAACTAAATACATTTAAATAAATGTATGCATTTAGCAGATGTTTTTGTCATGATCCGGTCACTGCACATCCGTTTATTTCACAAGACACAGTACACCCTGGACTACATTTCCCATAAACCCCTGCCTAGGAATTCATTATTGAACCACACGTGTTTCCTATCAGTGACACTATAAAGGTTGCACTCATCCACACTCATATTGCGAAGTCCTGTTTAGTTCTTTTTTTTTTTTTTTTTTTTTTTTTTGTCCTGTTTAGTTCTGTCAGGTATTTCCCTAGTGTTTGTTCCTTCCGTGTTTGACTTCGGATTATGTATACCAACTGATTCTCTGCCACC
This sequence comes from Carassius gibelio, assembly GCF_023724105.1. NCBI lineage: Eukaryota > Metazoa > Chordata > Actinopteri > Cypriniformes > Cyprinidae > Carassius > Carassius gibelio. The sequence goes on along the minus strand of NC_068417.1, from coordinate 7,200,104 downwards.
TGCCCCAACCTTTTGTCTGGTATTGTTACTGATTTCTGGATTAGAGCTGAAGATCTTTGCCCGAACCCGACGGGACCCGTCGGGACCCGACGGGTTCGGGCTTAATTTCTATCATCTTACGCGGGCTCGGGCTTGCGCTCCGGTTTGCGAGGTAAAGGAGCGGTCATGTGATGTGTTTCGATTAGCGCGAGAAAGATGCGAAAATGAATGCTGAGCAGGTGTAACGGAGGCTTGCCTCTGGTGATTACGTTTTGGTTGCACCAGCAACTAAAACAAAGTCTGAGGTGTGGAAAAGTTTTGACCATGCTTATAATGAGAATAATGAGTGAATAATGACGCACCATCAGTGAGCGCAGGAGCGCGCTGAAGACATCTACAGTGGATTCAATCATTTTCCTCCACAAAAACATGTAGACCTAGCCTAATCTCTGTGAGTAAAGGTTTTTCAAATGATAACTAAATATTCATTAAGTCTTAAATGCATAATGCTGACAGAGTGTTTACGCTAATGTTGGCATTATTCTTTTATTAAATAAAGCAAATCCGGCGGAGCCTTTATCTTAATTTCGTTATTGCCAAATACCCATCTTAATTTAAAATTGATCTTAATTTTTTTTTTTTTAAATAACTCGTTTTTATTGGTGCGTTGGTCTATTTAGACAAACAGAAAACATAAATAAATATTAAACTTATAAATTTGTATATTTATGTAGTGACATACATTCAATAAATGCATTAAAAGACACTATGTTTTATCATTGGGTCACCTAACCACCTTCCATCACTGAGCTAACTGTGCTATCAAGCTAGCCTAATGCTCACTTGAGGTATTTTTTTTTTTCTTTTGTTCAAATATTTTGATTTTACCACCTAGTTATACTGCATTAAGTGTAAAACAAAGGATTTGATAGAAAGAAATATGTTATCATAGTAATTATGATGGAGAGAAACTATGCCATCTGGGGGGTGTTTTACCCCTCAGCGTAGGGGGCGTTTTACCCCACAACCTATGACTTTTTCAAAAAAAAATTATTTTTTTTAATATAATTATATTCCTTATAAATAGCATATCTTCTCAAACTACATAGTTCACTATTCATCTATCATATATCACTGTGATATCCTGCAGAACAATATTCTCTTAAACACTTGTTTACTAATATCTGAAAATTATAGCGCTAACCATGTAATCCTCTTCTCTTCAAATACGTCGCTGGTGTCAGCTTCTCCAAGGAGATTTGTTTATCCCCGTAGTCAAACGCAGTGCATAGCAACAGTGGAAATGTATATTGACTCCCTCTAGTGGTTATTTTGGGAAAAACAGGTGGGGGGCGTTTTACCCCATGGGGGCGTTTTCCCCCACTCTACCCTATAGGTTAAATGAGCCTATGTCTAGAATGCTGAGATGTTACGATGTGACACAGGACTTATTTTATTTCTTTATTCCAACTTCCAAGTGGTCTAGTCTACGTTAGTTATGAGTAAATTATGTTAAAACATGAATAAATTGCTCATTGTTGGCAAAAGGCAAAAGTGCTGTGTGCGTGCGCACATTTGAATAATGTCGGGCTGTAAACGGGTTCGGGCTTTAAAAAAGCTGTCAATCAAAATGTACTTGTCAGGCTCGGGCCGGGTCCTGTCGGGCCTAACTTTTAAGGCCCGATTACAGCTCTATTCTGGACATCCCTGGACATTCTTGATGCTGTTTCTGATTTCTGCCTGTCTGACCACTCTATAAATGAATACTGCAATTTAGGGCTGCAACTAACGATTATTTTGATAATCGATTAATCTGTCGATTCTTTTTACGATTAATCGGTTTATGTACTTATATTTTAGTTTTGCCCATTTTTTCCCCAAGTAACTTATTAATAAAGGGTCTTTATCATTCAACAGACTTTTTAGAGATTTTAACCATTTTGCATTGTCATATCCTCATCAAAAAAATACCTGGAGTTGTGTTTTATTATGTGCTAGTAATCCTTTGTCGAACTCTTCTGCAATCAAAACATTGATCCATACGTACTCTAGCAAATTTCACAAGGAGATTTCAAATAATGTTTTCACCATGGCCGTCCTTGGGGCTCCTAAAGTAGTTTAACATCCCGAACAAAGCTTATTAAGGAATCTGTCAGAACATATTTTCACTAAGAATAAGAATAAAACAGAATAAAATTGCAGTACATTGCATTTTATTATTTTTTCCCCCTGTAAACACAACTTAAACCTGGGAAACAGCTTCATTCGAATAAAGTGCCAATGGCATGAAACTTGAATGGAACTCACATTTTAAAGTAAAATCAATCTGAAAAAAAGTATTGAAAAAATATGAAAAAAATTGGACACACAAAAAAAACTTGCTGTGTGGAAAAAATCAGTGAATACTTAGAAAAGAAAAAGTGCATTTCAAATACATTTAAACATTTACCTCTTTCATTCAGTCATAATTAGGCTGCAAGACTGAATTATGAACTGGTAAATGACAAACTGATCACAGAACATGTTTGTAAAGCTTTAAATGTTAACTGTTAAAAAGCAATGTTACCAGCTTTTACGACTAAACATTTGCAAACAACATTGTACTGGAGAATCTGAACATAAGTCAATTCAGTAGTGCAAAGTTTACAGGTTACTCTTTTTTTTTTTTTTTTTTGAAGGCTCAAAGTAAAGTACTCCCACACTTTGGATGACTACGTTCGATTAGTTTTATCTTCCGCTTTTTTCTTTTTCTTTCTTGAGCTTACTCCACTGCCGTCTGTCTCCATCTCGCTAAATGCTGCAGAGAACTGTTCAGGAAGCACGTGACATAAAACGAGGCCAGCTATTGGCTATTCGCTACTTCTCCTGCTGTACTGGCTGAGCAAAACCTCCGGTGGCTCATTACTGCCACACTTTGGTCACCGCAGATTTAAAATATACACGAAATGAGCCACTTACGGCAAATAAATGTTATTTAGCAACTAATCGATGACTAAATTAGTTGACAACTATTTTAATAATCGATTTTAATCGATTAGTTGTTTCAGCTCTACTGCAGTTGCATCCTAGCGTGTCTGACTCCACACTACAGCTTTCAAAGCGACTTACAGTGCATTTAGGCTTAACATTTTTTTTTTACCTAACATAATATATAAATATATAAAGTATGTTATATATTATTATGTAAAGTATAATATTAAAGACTATAATATAATACAATATTGTATTGTGTTATAATTAATCAATACAGTATTGCCGTGGAAAATATTGCGATACAATACTTAATTGTAGTACACTATCGTTTATTGATGTTTACCTAATGCTGCGTTCCAGACAGACAACTTGGATATACAGTTGTCTGTCTGGAACGCAGCATTAGGTTAACATCAATAAACGATAGTGTACTACAATTAAGTATTGTATCGCAATATTTTCCACGGCAATACTGTATTGATACACGGATGCCAAGTATCAATCTTTTAGTATACTATTTGGTAGAATAATAAAATCAATTTCTAGACAATCTAGGTCAGCTGGGTCGCCTTTAGCATGCAGCAAGTTAGTAAAAAAAAGATAACGCCATTGCAGAAAGTTATCAGGAAAGCCCCTTCTGCATTTAAATGCGGATGTATGGACTTGCTTCGGATTTGTAAACAAGGAGGGTATGTAAGTAGGTATGCACTGAATTTTCGGCATCCGCAAATTATCAAAGAGAAAACAGACCAAAAATGTGAGCAAAAAAGCTACATATAATAATAGTAATATTATTAAATAATAAAAGTGTGTGTGTGTGTGTGTGTGTGTGTGTGTGTGTGCGCACTTTGGATGGGTTAAATGAAGAGCACGGATTCTGAGTATGGGTCACCATACTTGGCTGTATGTCATGTCACTCACTCACTAAATCAGCGGTGTCCAAGCCTGCTATGTGTCAGTGTAGATTAATGTAATTTTAAGATGAGAACAAAACATGACAAGATATATTAAATAACTTACAGAGCTCTTTTGCAGGTTTTGATGACTGCTGATAATCTAATGAGACACTCGTCTGATTTCTTGAATTTCTGAAGCTCAAACTCCTCCAGCTCCTCCTCTGATGTCAACAACACAAAGACCAAAGCAGACCACTGGGCAGGTGAAAGATCAGCAGATGAGAGACTTCCTTTGCTAAGGTGGGTCTGAATGTCTTTCACCAGAGTTTGGTCGTTCAGTTCATTCAGACAGTAGAACAGATTGATGGATCTCTCTGGAGACAGATTAGACTCTAATTTCTGCTTGATGTACTGAACTATTTCCTTTTTGCTCTGCTCATTGTCTTCATGTGTCAACAGACCCTGTAAGAGTCTCTGATTGGACTGGAGTGACAAACCAAGGAGGAAACGAAGAAAAAGATCCAGGTGTCCATTTTCACTCTCTAGTGCCTTGTCCACTGCAGTCTTGAGCAAATCAATCATGGTTTTTTTGGATTGTCCGAGAAGGAAGTGAAGGAAATGGTCCAAAAAAACACTGCCATTTTTATTTTCCTGTTTTGTAGAGTCTTTATCAAACACAAATTTATTTTTGATGTCTAGAAACAGATGTGCATAAAGGGCTGCAATAAACTCTTGAATGCTCAAGTGAACGAAGCAGTACATGGTACCAAGAGTGATCCCTGTTTCCTCCTTAAAGATCTGGGTACACATGCCTGAGTACACTGATGCCTTATAGACGTCAATACCACAGGCTTCCAGATCTGTGTCATAGAAGATCACATTGTTTCTTTCCAGCTGATCAAATGCCAGTTTCCCCAGTGAAAAGATGGCATCTTTATCCCAGGAAACATCTGGTGTATGTTCTCCATCATACTTTCGTCTGCTCTGCTGGATCTGAAATCTGAGGAAGTGTGTGTACATTTGTGTCAGAGTCTTAGGAGTGTCTTCAGTATTTGACTCCTGCAGTGTTCTGGAGGCATCATCAGCCTGATTGTTTTTCACAAAATTATATCTTTTCTCCTCTAAAATGTTCTGGAGAACAGTGGCTGAAATCCAGCAGAAGACTGGGATGTGGCACATGATAAAGAGACTCTTTGATTGTTTAACACGATCAATGATTTCTTTGGCCTGATTCTCATCTGTGAATCTTTTTCTGAAGTACTCCTCCTTTTGTGCATCATTGAATCCTCGTATCTCTGTCAGCCGGTCGATACAGTCAGGAGGAATCTTACTGGCAGCTGCTGGTCTGCTGGTGATCCAGATGAGAGCAGAAGGAAGCAGATTTCCCTTGATGAGGTTCGTCAGGAGAACATCCAGAGAGGCTGGTGATGAAACATCAGACCACGTCTCATTATCCTTAAAGTTTACAGGAAGACGACATTCATCCAATCCATCAAGAATGAACAAGACTTTGAACTGATTTATTCTTGTAAGCTTCAGTCCTTTTGTCTCTGGGAAAAACTGAGTTATAAGGTCCATCAAACTTAGTTTTTCTTTCTCCTTTAAGTTCATCTCTCTAAATGGAAGAGGAAATATGAAGCTGATATCTTGATTTTCTTTTCCTTCGGCCCAATCCAGAACAAACTTCTGCACAGAGACTGATTTTCCGATGCCAGCAACTCCTTTTGTCAGTACAGTTCTGATCTGCTTGTCTTGTTCAGGTGCTTCAAACAAATGTTTGCACTCAACCTGTATCTCCTGTGATTCATGACATCTGGAAGTAACTTCAATCTGTCTCACCTCATGTTCAGTATTGACCTGTTCACTACAACCCTGAGTGATATAGAGATCTGTGTAGATGTTCTTCAGAAGTGTAGAGTCACCTTGCTTTGCAATTCCTTCAGACACACATTGATACTTATTCTTTAGGCTACACTTTAGCTGATGAATGAAGACCAGTTCATCTAAACAGAAACAAAAATACAGATATTGTTTAATCTTATTTTCTCTCTACATTTATAAGTGACAATCTGACAGACGATCATGAGTCTCTTACCTTCTAGAGCATCAGCAGCTTCATCTTGCTTCATCTCTCTCAGGAAGTAGAGCGTGAGATCAAGAGCTGCTTCTTTCATACTGCATCGGTTCTCATTAAAGTCCTTCACAAAGTATTGTAAGTTCTCTTTTTGTAATATTTTCTTAAACTTTTCCAGTTCTTTCTTCAGAAACATGTTTATTTTGCTCTCAAGATCCTACAAAGAAAGAATAGAGTAAATGACAGAAAAATATCTTCAGCTATATTGATCAAAATTATGTATTCAGTAATAAAAAAAAAATCCATCAAAAATCAAGACAAACACTAATTAGCTGTAAATATTAATAAAAATGGGTTCTCATTCTTACTCCATGGGTTCTTTAAAAGAAAAAGAAATAAAAGTTCTGTCACACTCTTATTCAATAACATCTTTGTTTATTATAATTATTAAATATTCTTGTAAATGCGTTTCATTACCTGGAAGATCTGCAGGAGACTGTCTGTAAAATTCTTGTGTTTCCTGTGAGACTGTAAATCTGGATCTAATGTTTCACACTGAAGCCTGATAGTAAATAAAACAAATCAAAATACTGCTGTTTAGGGAAAACAAATGACCAAAGAATATTTTAAACATTTTAGCAAAGAGAATAAATAAGTGATCAATTCATGGACTAGAAGTATTTTTATGATAATTATTCACTGACACACTTTCTGACACAGTCTGTGTGTAAACAAAACTAAGAAACATCAAATACTGTTTGGTTCGTGATGTTGTTTCTTCACTGAAGTTTGGTCCGTCATCCTTTGACCGGTCACTCTTCACAGACACAGAGCTGGACACATGTGAGTCTGATCTTACACTAATTACACAAAGAACAAACCACTTTACTACAGGAGCTCCTTCAGTCTCATTTAAAGAGCTTCACTGTTGAGGATGGTAATGAAGCACAGTATAGACATGCATTTGTTCATCTATGACTATGGATAGATGGAAAGACTTATTCATGTTTGGCTGCATGAACTATTTTCATGGTTAATTTATACCTCCTTGTGTCTGCTTGTGTGATTGTGTTACTGGAAAGAAGCTCCAGACTGAGCTCAATAAAAGAGGAAATCAGTCATTTATTGTTTTATTTCATTCATTCCTATCACAAGCTTCTTAGTAGAGAAAGAAGCCAACACAACTTTATAAATGTCAAAAGATAATAAATACCTTTTGATAGATGTTTTTTTCTCACTGAAGTTCGGCATGTTACCATCCTTTGACCAGTCACTCTTCACAGACACATGTGATCCTGATCTTACACTAATGACACAAAGAGAGAAGAGAAACTTTTCTACAGCAATAAAAAGCATCATCTGACCCTTTAAATTAAGAGTCATTTTTAATGTCTGAAATATTAGTGATTTTGGTTTTTAGGTCCTAGATTATGTGAAGTAATTTACAAAGTACATATCCAGTGCTGAAGAGTGATTGTAAAATTACTATTTTGATTTCCAGTTCTCAGATATTTATCATCTACTGGCTACTTTTTTAAATATTTTTATGTATTCATTTATTTTTTAATTAGGAAGTTATGAAGCTCTGAAGTTCTGCAAATAATTTGTAAATATAAAACAGAGTTTGTTAAGGCTGTTTTTTTTTTTACAGCAATCCTCTGAAAGTGCAGCAGTGTTTAAAATGATTGTCTGAAAACAGACTCAGTCTTACCTCTGTTTCTGTGAGAGACTCATCTTTCCTCTCTTCTCTGACAGACTGCAGCTAAACTGTCATTGATCAGCACTGGCTTGAGACAACAATCTGCTGTTCAGTGTGACCTGGAGATGATGAGGTTAATGAGATCAAGAAATATGTTCAGTTAGCAGCAGCAGCAACAAAAACACACTATATAAAATAGAGTTACAAACAAATGCACTGGTCTTATTCCCTCCACACCAACTATCAGACACAGGCGAGGACACAGACGATTCAGTGCAATGGTGTTTACTGTAAATCAGAGGTTTCAGACACAGGTGAATCTTGACACGAAGTAAACACAGAATGATAATCTCTTGACACGTAGATGACACCGTGATAACACAACTTTCCTTTAGGTGATGGTGATACAGATGGCGACTCAGACGAAGGGAACAGGAATACAGATGAAGACGAAGAGGGTTCAGCAGATCAGGTAGGTCAGACGAATGGCGTTCAGGTAAGTGTGAGGAGATCGGTGCAAGACCAGACAATGGGTGATGGTGATGGAGGGCTTTATATGTTGCACTGGTGATGATGCACAGGTGTTCAGAATTCTGGTGATTGGGAACGAGTGGGCGTGGCGTAAGTGTCCGATTCAGGTGTAGATGGTATGGCTGTGACACCAACATGAGCAGGAACTAAAATGAATTGTTTAGATGAGCCCTCAACTTTAATTTCATACATCCTGCAGAATATTTCATTGATAATATCCATCCTAACAGATGACCTGCCAGATCTTATACTTTCAAGTGCTGAATGATGCAATCAGATGCAATGACAGAGTAATTGATTTACTTCCATATCTTCTATCTACTGTAGGGCCAGCAATATCACCAATAGCTCTGTCACATATACTGACACATGATTGGTTACTCTTCTCTTAATATATAAATCACACATTGTAATATATACATCTGCACCTGAATTTTCTGTGTCAGGATCCTTGGATCCATCTGTAAATAAAAACACTGATTCTGGGAAATTTTTCTCAAAATACTTTTGGACTATATACCATATCAGAAGTTGACTGGAATTTTCTATAATTTCCTGTTGTTTACTAAGGTCAACAGTTGGCAAGGGGAATATCCAGGGAGGAATAGAGAAAATTGAGACTGGTTCCCACTGACTTCCATAGTAGGAAAAAAAAAAACTACCAACTGTTTCATTTCCAGCAATCTTCAAAAGATCTTCTTATATGTTCAAAATAAGGAAGCAACTCATACAGGTTTGGAATAGGGATGCAAACGATTAATCGATTATTGGTTATTATTATCGATTATTCAGCACTGTCACACACACACCACAGTTACGTTTGGGATAATTTTATTTCAAATGCCACAATGTCAGTTGAAAACATTGCAATTGTGTTTTAAAATACAACAACGAACACCACCAAACCATTTAAAGAGGCGTGTTCAGCGGTCTCCGTGAGGGATAGGAAAGTCAACAAAGTAAATTGATCTCAAACGTATGGCACGCTCTCTTCATTTTATGAAATTATCATAATCACATCAATTCATTTTATAATCCTGCTACTAGCATTTTATTCAGACTAAAACCCCGGCAAAAGCGCTGTGTGTTTGTGTGTGGCTTTTACACATCCTGTCATGCCAGTGACTGCTTGCCTGCAATAGAAGCATTTTGCAGCATTATGGTTAAAGATGCGGTAGGTAACTTTTGACGCTCTAGCGGTTAATAAACAGAACTGCTTGCGTCTTGCGGAAGAACATCGTAGCCGGAACTACTTCTCTCTGTTTATGTCTATGAAGAATCACAAAGGTACTGGGTTACTCCGCCGCGGTACCCCCGAAGCAATCTAAAATAGTCCGAATATAAACACTTATTATAGGTGCACCCTAGTGATTCAGGACAAGCTAAAAACACGGTTTGGAAAATGGATTCATGGTGTACTCGCTTATTATATAAATTTTTCTACATTTTGAACACAAAGTTACAGACCGCATCTCTGATTGGTTGTTTCTTACCGGGAGCGGTCCGTAACTGCAAATGGCAATAGGACCACTGGGAGGAGCCAGAGGAGCTTGATTTGTTCACAGATTATCTGTCTCATATTCTACTGTCAGGACATAATGACAGGTTTAACAAATATGTAAAAAATATTTTTTTACAAAAGTTACCTACTGCAGCTTTAACGATTAAACGACAATCGATTATGGAATTAATCAATATTTTCAATCCCTAGTTTGAAATGATATGAGAAATTTTTTGGGTTAACTATTCCTTTAATGTCTTATACTCACATTATTATTAACATTTGTGTTTCTTTTTTAGAAGTATTTTATTATTTAAGCTTCCACAATTTAGATTGAATGTGTCATTAAATGTAAAATGATATAGGCCTAATTATAAATAATAAAAGAGAACGCTCTGATTTCTATGCTTAATAAATGCTGCTTTGTTGAGGTTATCAACATGGAAATGTTCTTTTAGGTTTCAAGACACATCCTTAGAAATTGAGATAGAAGAGTACATTTATAGGAAATTAATTGATGTATTTTTTTATTATTTCAATATCATGTGTTGTCTCATAGTTCTGTGAATAAAACCAAAATCTACATGTTTGTTTAGGAACCAATTACAAGAAACACCCATTGAAGTTAAGATAGAAGAGTGTATTTACTTTACATTGATTGAGGTATTTGTTGACATTTCAATGTCATGTGCTGTGTTCTAGTTTTGTGAATAAAACCAACATATAAATGTTTGTCTGTGAACCAGTAACAAGACACACCCTTTGAAGATGAGATGGAATACTGTATGTTTTAAAAATGAATCTATTAAGACTGTGTCTGTTCACCGAATAGTGAGGTCAAAATATAAATGTAATGTAGGATCTAGAAAAAATCTTATCGTGATTAAACAAGAAAAAAGTAAAGTAAATGAAAAAAAAAAAATGTAAGTTTGGGCTCATAAATATCAGATCACTCACACCCAAAGCAGTTATTGTAAATGAAATGATCACAGATAAAAGTTTTGATATACTCTGCTTGACTGAAACCTGTCTAAAACCAAATGATTATTTTGGTCTAAATGAGTCTACTCCACCAAACTACTGTTATAAGCATGATTCACGTCAGACTGGTCATGGCCGTGGTGTTGCAACAATATATAGTGATATTCTCAATGTTACCCAGAGAACAGGATACAGGTTTAACTCTTTTGAAATACTTCTGCTTAATGTTACACTGTCAGACATGCAAAAGAAATCTAATGTATCTCTTGCTCTGGCTACTGTGTATAGACCACCAGGGCCATATACAGAATTCCTAAAAGAATTTGCAGATTTCCTCTCAGACCTTCTGGTTACAATTGATAAGGTGCTAATCATGGGAGATTTTAATATTCACGTTGATAATAAAAATGATACATTAGGACTTGCGTTTACTGACCTAATAAATCATTTTTTTAATCATACACTAGATTTAATTATATCGCATGGAATCGATCTTACTGCTATAGATATTGTACCTCAATGTGATGATATTACAGACCATTTCCTTGTATCGTGCATGCTGCGTATAACTGATATTAACTATATGTCTCAGCGATACCATCTGGGCAGAACTATTGTTCCAGTCACCAAAGACAGATTCGCAAATAAAAAAAGCCTGCCTGATTTATATGAACTGCTATTTGTACCCAAAATTACATATGAATTAGACGAAATGACTGGCAACATGGGGACTATTTTCTCTAATACATTAGAAGCTGTTTCCCCCATCAAATTGAAAAAGGTTAGAGAAAAATGTACTGTGCCATGGTATAACAGTAATACTCACTCTCTCAAGAAAGTAACTCGCAGTCTTGAACGCAAATGGAGAAAAACTTACTTGGAAGTTTAGATTTGCATGGAAAACAGTATGTCCAGCTATAGACAGGCTCTAAAAACTGCTAGAGCAGAGCATATCCACAAACTCATAGAAAATAACCAAAACAATCCAAGGTTTTTATTTATCACAGTGGCTAAATTAACAAATTACCAGACGCCACCTGATTCAAATATTCCACCAACGTTAAATAGTAATGACTTGAATTTCTTCACTGATAAAATAGATAACATTAGAAATACAATAACAAATGTAAATTCTACAGCGTCTAACACTTCAGTTTCATCCATCGCACCCAAAGATAAACTGCAGTCAGGTAAACTGTTAAACAAAACTGTATCTGTTAAATGGGATCTCCTTCCTTTTGTTGTATGAATGTGATGTATGAAATGTATTATATGTTGGCCACACATTTTTTTTCATTTTTTCATCCTCATTTTTCTTTTTGCCTGGCTTGTCATGGCCCCCTAGTATAAGCTTAAGGTAGCTTCTTTGGGGACCAGTTCACATGCATGATTATCTTAAGTGCATATGAATATATGTATGTGTATGTGAATAAACTTCTTCTTCTTCAGTGCTTTACAACCATAGGACAGGAAGAGCTAAATAAACTTATCACTGTATCTAAACCAACAACATGTTTATTAGATCCTGTACCCACTAAATTACTGAAAGAGTTGTTTCCTGTAGCCGAAGAACCGCTTCTCAATATCATTAACTCGTCGTTATCTTTAGGTCACGTCCCAAAACCATTTAAGCTGGTGGTTATTAAGCCTCTTATTAAGAAACCAAAACTAGATCCTAGTGTACTGGCAAATTATATCCCTATTTCAAATCTTCCATTTATGTCTGAAATTTTAGAAAAAGTTGTGTCTGCCCAATTGAGCACCTTCCTGCACAAAAAAAATGATCTGTATGAAGAATTTCAGTCAGGTTTCAGGCCCCACCATAGCACAGAAACTGCACTTGTTAAAATTACAAATTACCTGCTCCTTGCGTCAGATCAAGGCTGCATCTCATTTCTAGTTTTACTTGATCTTAGTGCTGCGTTCGACACCATAGATCATGACATACTCATAGATCGATTACAAAACTATACAGGTATTCAAGGGCAGGCTTTAAGATGGGTTAGATCCTACCTGTCCGATCGCAACCATTTAGTTTATTTAAATGGGGATTCATCTCATTTATCACCAGTAAAATATGGAGTGCCACAAGGATCCGCCCTAGGTCCCCTTCTATTTTCAATATACATGTTGCCACTTTGGTAATATTATTAGAAAATAAGGGATTAATTTCCACTGTTAAGCTGATGATACTCAGCTATATATCTCAACGAGACCACATGAAACCTCTCAATTATCTAAGCTAACAGAGTGTGTTAAAAATGTAAAAGATTGGATGACCAATAATTTTCTCCTATTAAATTCGGATAAGACAGAGATATTAATTATTGGACCAAAAAACAGTACACAGAATCTTGTAGATTACAATCTGCAACTAAATGCATGTACGGTTACTTCCTCTACAGTCAAAAATCTGGGTGTTATATTAGACAGCAACTTGTCTTTTGAAATTTCCCATGTTACAAAACATTTCCCATGTTACAAAAACTGCATTCTTCCATCTTAGAAACATTGCCAAGCTATGAAACATGTTGTCTGTTTCTGATGCAGAAAAGCTAGTTCATGCATTCATGATCTCTAGACTGGACTATTGTAATGCACTTCTAGGTGGTCGTCCTGCATCTTTAATAAATAAGCTACAGGTAGTACAAAATGCAGCAGCTAGAGTCCTTACCAGGTCAACAAAATATGATCATATTACCGCAATTTTACAGTCTCTGAACTGGCTACTAGTGCTGGGTGGTAAACCGGTTCATACCAAAAACTGGTGTATATTTTCGTTACAATGTTAATTTTTAATACACCGCCATACCAGCGGCATAACTGGTCATACCGTTCGGAACGAATGTTATGCTGCGCTGCAGCCGCGCAACACCGTTTCAAACTGACCCTTTACAATATTGCACTTCTAAGCTGCGACTGCGAGGCGTGGTGAGGGTAAACATGTATGAACAAAATATGAAAGATTGTTCCTGTTCTGTGCCAAAAGACTTACAATGCTGAAAAAAAAAAAAAAAAAAAAAAAAAAAATATATATATATATATATATATATATATATATATCTTTTTTTTACATGATATGAAATCAAAACAATGAACAAATGTTGTGATTGTGGACTAAACCGATGCGGATCAGTAGCGGACTGCAAACACGTCCTGTGTGAAAGCACAATGAGTCCGTGCCGTGGACTGCATATGCACTGCAGGCAGATTATGTGTGAAACAGGCGTTCCAGCCAAAAAGAGGAGCCTGGTCTGTTGTTTGGAGGTTTTTTGGTTTCCAAAATCCGACGTCGACCAAACATCCATTTTATGCAAGTGATGTAGGGCTAAAATTGTCGCCAAAGGCAGCAACACGAGCAATTTGCTCCAGCACCTTAGCCGCAAGCACATCTTGGAATATCAACCAGCAGAAAATGCATTGTACACCTGATTATGCATTAAAAAATAAAATAAAATAAAATAAAAACTCATAAACCAGAAAACTGGTATAATTTTGAAAAAAAAAATGTGATATACATTTTTGGTCAAACCGCCCAGCACTACTGGCTACCTATTAAGTTTCGTATCAATTACAAATTATCATTACTTACCTGTAAGGCCCCTTAATGGTTTAGCTCCTGTGTACCTAACTATCCTTATACCACACTACAATCCATGATGCTCCCTAAGGTTATATGACTGCATCATATAATAATTGCTGTTAATAATGTTCATCGTCTGACTGACTATGTCTTTCTGGCGAGTGGGGCGGGGCCGAGGGACGTGGGAACAAGGAGTGAGGACGGCGGAATGATTGGGAAATCAGCGACACCTGCTACCCACCGCCGGTCTTGAATCCCACGTAGGAGATGGAAGGATATAAAGGGACGAGAGAGGACCAGGCCTGGGATTTTAGTTTATGTTTTGCTTTTTATTTGCATGCATCAGTCGTCTGTGAGGGGATGATGCGCTGTTTTGTTTATTTTGTGATAATTAAAGTTTCTGTTTGATTGTGCGCCGGTTCCCCCTCCTTCTTTCCGATGAATAGGAAGTTTTATTATTACAGTCTTGTATTAATTTTTCTGAAAAATCCTGTAATACGCGCACAAACTGACAGTCACCAATTATAAGCTACTACTAAATATTGTAGAAACTTCATTTTCTGTAAAGTTGTTCTGTAATGTACTTGTGTATCGTAAAAAGCGCTATACAAATAAACTTGAATTGAACTGATTCATCTTCAATAGCAGTCATCCTGATTTACATATGCTAGTAAAATATGGCTGTAAATATTGTTCTCTGAACAAATAACAAGACAAAACCTTTGAAGTTTTACATACCAAACTGTGTGCCTTGTGAATTAATTTATTTAAACTTTGGAATGTCAAACTAGGTCAAGAAAAGTGCAATATCTTGTTCTAGGGGGCGGTAAACTGCACAATCTTTGTAATACTTTGCAAGCCTTTTCTCAATTGTTCCATTTCCAAAAGCTTATGCTGTGCTTTAGTTCTGTGAACAAAAGTAAAACCGACATCTACATTTTCTTGTGTGGACCAGTAATAAGACAGACCACTTAGAACGGATATATTTTTTTATACATTTCACAAGTGAAGTATTTACATGGAATAAATGTGCTTTTTGCTCTTGGTTTTGCACTTTGGAGACGGCCCCTATCCTGCACTTTTACATTAAGAGGTCTATCAGTTTTAATACTTTATGGTAGATTAAAACAAATGAAACATTGCGATATATTCTACATTTAAAAACAGTTATAACACAGTATGTGTAGAAAAGTAAAGTCAACTGCACCATCTGCTGGACACTCTTGGGTATCCAGGTTAACAAGCATCCAGGCCACCGTAGTTATCATGCACTGATCACGCAACAGGACAGCCAATCAAATCACTGTGTTATCGGATGACTGTTAAAATAGAACCTTTAAGCTTCGTTTTGCATGGTCAGAAAGAGATGGTTTGTGTCGTTTTCTCCTGATTCCTGTCAAAGTCGTGTGCGTTAATGACCAAAAGTAAGTGTTTGTTTATCTTGGATGGTGTTGTTAACGCTGATTAAGATCATTTGTTGAGATGTTTATGTATAAGATTAGACGATCGCGCGGAAGACCCGCGGCTCTGTAAGATCATTTGTTTATGTAAACATAAGCGCTGTAAACCAAATATGTATACTTAGAATCTTCATATTCACATCATTATTGTGATTGTGCAATAGTTCCAACTAATTCGAATGTGTAATCAGTTCAGAAGTGTGGTTAATGTTTCAAATGTACATTTAATGCATATCTCCATATGTTTACATATGCTGCTTAGTTTCTAAGGTTTACATTCTATAAGTTTATATGCTAAACTGATTGTTTACATTTGATAATGTTATCTTGTTTGTTCTAAATCACTTGATTTATGTAATTTTATTTCTCCTTTCCTTTGTTTAGACCACAAATACACACTCATGCCTATATCCATATGACCATGCACAAGTTTGTATAGAGCAATGCCAACATACCAATGTAACCGGCAAACTTGATGGATATTAAAGTAACCAAACTGGAATTCCTGTCTCCGTGTCCTTACCGACACTCCATGGCGATGACCAAGAATTATACCTAAGAATCAGCACACCTTCCCTTCAAATTTGGTCCTTCGAGCCGGATCCGGGTCGTTACCATGGCAACTCCAGAGTCTGAAATATCTAAATCTGCTCCTGCCTCATCCCAGCGCCCACGCAGAACAATCCAGAGGCCTGCCTTCCTAGACAACTATGTGGTCAACTATACTGGGAACCCATCAGGACAGACTGTTAAACCTAAACAGAAGGTAATGGTGACTTCAACCCCCATCTCCTCTCACCACCTGTTTGGAACAGCTGGGGCATCAGAAGATTTCATGGTGCAGATAATGGAAATTACAAGGCAACAGAGCGAGACTGCTAGACGCCAAACAGAACTCTTGGAAAAAGTCCTGCTACACAGTACTCCTCAAACATCTGCTCACTCCTCACAAGCATCATCTCGGCATCAGACACCTAGAACCCAGATCCTGAAATCAGTGGAAAAGGGAGGACCAAAATCCGATGCCAGTCTTGATGTTGTAACTCCAGATCGTCATCCTTGGCTACAGCCTGGGAAAACCCAAACCACCCAACCCCCTTTCGTTGAGGAGCTGTCTCAAATGCTGAGGAGAACCCAAATCAGAGACACTAATTTCCAGTCACCACCCCCAATGAGCAGAGAGACCAGTCTGTCAACACACCATTATGCCTCACCATGCTGCAGCCCCTCAGCAGATCCGATAAGAACACATGTACATGCCAGTGCAGAACCCTGGATGAAACCATTACCTCCTCTCCCAGACCAGAGACCGAGACAAACCACCCAGCTCCCATACTATCAAGTACCACCACCTTCTGAAGCTTTCCCAGTGCAAAGTCAGTTTGCTCCAGAGACTGAGCCAATGTCAAGAATTTCGTACCCAGTTACAACATCTCATCTTAGAGCTGATGCAGTGCCCTACATTCCCCATCCCTCATCATACTGGCCTCCAACAGTAGAGGGCCCTACCTTCCCAGATTTCATTAAAGAAGACAGAGCCCAGTATGTGGAACTTAGGATTGCCCTAGACAACCTGCTTCACCCCCAACTACCAGACCATTACAAATACTCCATCCTGCTTAAACATGTAAAGGTACCTAATGCACACAGACTGGTGCTAGCACATGCAGAGTCAGTTACACCGTATACTAATGCTCTACAAGCACTTGACAGAAGGTATGGCCGGCCCTACCAGTTTGTGCTAAGGGAAATAGAGACTTTGGAGAATCTGCCACCTCTTCATGCTGGTGATGAGCGGGCATTTGACAGCTTTTCCCTTAGAGTCCAAGCCATAGTCGGTATGCTCAAAGCCTTGAAGGAGGAGGGGATTGAAGAACTGCACAGTGGATCAAATGTGAAACGCCTTCTGAACCGTCTTCCTCGTTCACAACAAACCCAATTTAGGAGACATCACCTCAAAAGAAACCCAGATAAGACCAAGTTCTCCCTCCTCGAGTTTGCAGATTGGCTACAGCTAGAAGCCAACTGTATGGAATTTGACCCAACTGATGAGACAAAAACCATAAAACGAGATCAAAGGGCAGTGATTCGGGGATATAGCAAACAAACGACCATATTGCATGGTGTAGAACAAAGACAGGCCACAGAACCATTACCTGAATCCAAAGCAGTTCATCCCAAATTACCTACCATGCGCAAAGCCGTCTGTCCATACTGTTGTGCAGAACATTACCTCAGCCAGTGTACCGTATTCACAACATTAACTAAGGAGCAAATGGTTGGATGGATCAAAGACAATAAACGATGCTGGAAATGTGCACGCTCCCACATGGCCAAGGACTGTGACCTAAAGAGGCCGTGCCATCTTTGCCAAGCCAAACACCTCTCCATACTCCACGACATCAACCAAAGGAAAGGTGAGGTTACCAGTGAGAACAATAGTCTGTACAACTCCACCACAGAGACTCTTTACTTAGACCAACCTCGTTGTGGTGGCAAGGTGTTCCTGAAAGTTGTAAAGGTTACCATACATCATCAACAGAAAGCTTTGGACACATTTGCTGTACTTGATGACGGTTCAGAGCGCACCATTCTGCTTGACACAGCTGCACAGCATCTAGGATTAAAAGGCAAACCTGAGCAACTGAATTTACGGACAGTACACCAAGACATCAGGACATTGCATGGCACTTCCATAAACTTCAGCTTATCCACTCCAACTGACCCTAAGAAAAGGTTCAGCATTCAGGGGGCCTTCACAGCTGATCAGTTTGGTTTAGCAGAATACACCTACCCTGTGAGTACCCTGCAGGAAAGGTACAGACACCTGAGAGGGATTCCTGTACCACCTCTGGTGAAAGCTTGCCCACTTCTTCTTATTGGTTCAGATCACCCTGAGCTTATCACCCCAATTGAACCAGTGCGACTGGGTCCACCTGGGGGTCCAGCTGCAGTCAGAACTCGCCTTGGCTGGACCCTGCAAGGCCCTTCCAAACATCTGCAGGAACAACTATCAGTATCCCATTGTCTGTTCACATCCAACTGCTCCCCATCTGTAGATCTGTTTCATCACGTTGAACGGTTATGGCAGATGGACATCCTGCCTTATCGCTGTGAAAAGATGGTAATAAGGTCACAACAGGACAGAGAAGCACTGAACATGCTGGAGACACATACTGTCCGAGTAAAAGTAGATGGAGTTGAACGATACGCCACTCCACTTTTGAGAGTTAAAACTATGCCTCTGTTACATGCTCCAAAGGATGCTGTTATGTGCCATCTCCGTAGCACTGAACGTCGGTTGGCAAAGGACCTAACATTAGCTAACAAGTACAAAGACGAGATCCAGAAATTGGAGAAAAATGGTTACGCCACTAAGATATCACCTGAAGAAGCAGCCCAATCTACAGAATCATGGTATCTACCCCACCATATTGTCACCCACAATGGCAAACATAGAGTGGTGTTTAACTGCTCGTACACCTACAATGGTCAAAATCTAAACAAGCAGCTGTTACCTGGACCTACTCTAGGCCCCTCTCTCCTTGGAGTGCTGATCCGCTTCAGAGAACATAGAGTAGCCATTAGTGGAGACATAAAGGGAATGTTCCATCAGGTCCGCCTGCTCCCCAGAGACAGACCCCTCCTAAGGTTCCTGTGGCGAGACCTAAAGCCAGAAAACCCACCTGATGTGTACGAGTGGCAGGTTCTTCCATTTGGCACAACCTGTAGCCCCTGTTGTGCGACATTCGCAGTACAGCGACACGTTTTTACTCATTGCCAACCTGGTGATAAGCTACAACAGTCAGTTGAACGCTGCTTTTATGTTGACAACTGTTTACAGAGTACTGCATCCTTGACAGAAGCCAAGGAGCTGATCAATGGGTTAAGGTCCCTACTGGGTTCAGGCGGGTTTGAAATCTGTCAGTGGGCGAGCAATGAGGCCTCAGTGGTTAGCCGTCTCCCCAAAGAGGCTAGGTCAGAGAACACTGAGTTGTGGATTTCCCTCAGCCAGTCAGATCCACAAGAGATGACCTTGGGATTAAACTGGCGCTATGTGGTAGACACCCTCCATTACCGCCATCGTCCTCTATCCTACCATGAGGTAACGATGAGAAATATCTACCGTGTTCTCGCCAGCCAGTACGACCCCTTAGGCTACATAATACCTTTCACAACCAGGGCTAAAACCTTAGTGCGACAACTGTGGGTGAAGGAAAGAGAATGGGATGACCCCCTTCTTCCATCAGATCTGCTAAAAGCCTGGCAAAAATGGGAAGCAGAACTAGAACATCTACCACTGATCACCATACCTCGGTGTTATGTGTCAGCCATGCTGGATATCCCAGAGGCAGAATGAGAACTTCACATCTTCTGCGACGCCTCTGAGACAGCCTATGGATCAGTAGCATACCTTCGTACTGAACACCAAGGCCTAGTGGAATTGGCATTTATCCATGCCAGATCAAGAGTATCTCCAAAAAGGCAACAATCAATGCCTAGGCTTGAACTTTGTGCCGCCCTCACTGGAGCGCAGTTAGCCAAGATACTTCATAATGAGATATCATTGGAAATTAGGAACACATTCTTGTGGAGTGACTCAACAACAGTACTCACTTGGCTAAAATCAGAGTCCTGCAGATTTAAAGTTTTTGTAGGAACCAGAGTAAGCGAGATACAAGAACTCACAGAAGGTTACTGCTGGCGCTATGTAGATTCAGGAAACAACGTTGCAGATGACATCACACGTGGCAAAACCTTGCTTGAATTATCCCAACCCAATCGATGGTATAAAGGGCCAGACTTCCTCTACCTACCACCCGCAACATGGCCAGAAAGTCCTGCCATTGGGCTGAATGAGGACCCCACCGAGCTTCGTAACCCAAAGTTTTGTGGCCTCACTTTGACTTGTACTGGATTATCACTGCCAGATGCTACCCAGTTCTCGACCTTTGAAGAACTTCTGGAAGCTACTTGCAGATCCAGTCAGGGGTTGGTGGGGGAAACGGGTGACCCAGGAGCACTGGAGTACCAGCAGTCTGAATCGAGTCTTTTGAGGCAAGCCCAATTAGACAGTTTCCCTACAGAATATCAGGCCCTAACAACTGGCAAGCCAATCCCTTTGTCTAGTCGTCTGCTCACTTTGTCACCAGAGTTGGATAAAACCACTGCACTCATCCGTGTAGGAGGAAGACTGCGGCAAACTACCAACCTGAGTTACAGTACTCTGCATCCCATAGTCTTGGACCCAAAACACCCTATTACCCGCCTCCTTATAAAGCAGTATGATACTAAACTCGGCCATCCTGGTCCAGAAAGGGTCTTTGCAGAAATGCGAAGATATTACTGGATACTCAGAGGGAGACAAGCAATACGGCGCCATCAGCATTCCTGTGTCGAGTGCCAAAAGTGGAGAGCTAAACCTAAAATTCCAAAAATGGCAGAGCTTCCCCCCGCCAGACTCCGCCTGATGAAACCAGCTTTCTACTCCACAGGTGTAGATTGCTTCGGCCCATTCCTGGTAAAGCGAGGAAGGAGTAATGAAAAGAGGTGGGGAATAATTTTTAAATGTATGACGACCCGCTGTGTCCACTTGGATTTACTGAGTAACATGGATACAGACTCGTTTCTGATGGCCCTTAGGCGTATGGTTGCTCGACGTGGAACGCCTTTTGAAATCCTGTCAGATCAGGGCACCAACTTTCGAGGAGGTGAAAAGGAACTACAGACAGCTTTCAGTTCCATGAGCCCAGACCTCCAAACCCAGTTAGCAAAACAGAAGATTCAGTTTCAATACAATCCCCCAAATGCCCCACATTTTGGAGGTATGTGGGAGCGTGAAATCCACTCTGTTAAAACTGCCATGCGTACCATCATCGGGTCCCAAACTCTTACAGAGGAAGTCCTCAGAACACTCCTTATAGAAGTTGAGGCTATACTCAATGCAAAGCCATTGGGTTATGTTTCTTCTGATGTAGCGGATCCAGATCCAGTGACCCCAAATAACCTGTTGATGGGGCGGCCAGATGCATCACTACCACAAGTGATTTACCCAGAATCCGAAATTCTTAGTCGGAAAAGATGGCGGCAATCACAAGTATTGGCAGATCAATTTTGGACAAGTTTTATAAAGAATTACTTGCCCACCCTGCAACCACGGCAGAAATGGATGAGAGATTCCAGCAACCTCACACCTGGGACTGTTGTGATGATAAT
Organism: Carassius gibelio; assembly: GCF_023724105.1. Taxonomy (NCBI): domain Eukaryota; kingdom Metazoa; phylum Chordata; class Actinopteri; order Cypriniformes; family Cyprinidae; genus Carassius; species Carassius gibelio. Next base: position 7,178,211 of record NC_068417.1, on the reverse strand, counting down.
TGACTACCAACTCCCCCGAGCTCTTTGGCCTGTCGGCAAAGTAGTAACCATATACCCTGGATCAGATGGCAATGTCCGTTCTGCAGAAATTGAAGTAAAAAACAAGCACTACCATCGACCAGTGTCTCGTCTTATCACACTGCCCGCCATTCCAGATAATGACCCTGCAACAGACTAAACAAGGAGGTTAGAAATTACATTTGCACAGCAAATGTAGGGGCGGCTGTAGAAAAGTAAAGTCAACTGCACCATCTGCTGGACACTCTTGGGTATCCAGGTTAACAAGCATCCAGGCCACCGTAGTTATCATGCACTGATCACGCAACAGGACAGCCAATCAAATCACTGTGTTATCGGATGACTGTTAAAATAGAACCTTTAAGCTTCGTTTTGCATGGTCAGAAAGAGATGGTTTGTGTCGTTTTCTCCTGATTCCTGTCAAAGTCGTGTGCGTTCATGACCAAAAGTAAGTGTTTGTTTATCTTGGATGGTGTTGTTAACGCTGATTAAGATCATTTGTTGAGATGTTTATGTATAAGATTAGACGATCGCGCGGAAGACCCGCGGCTCTGCAAGATCATTTGTTTATGTAAACATAAGCGCTGTAAACCAAATATGTATACTTAGAATCTTCATATTCACATCATTATTGTAATTGTGCAATATTTCCAACTAATTCGAATGTGTAATCAGTTCAGAAGTGTGGTTAATGTTTCAAATGTACATTTAATGCATATCTCCATATGTTTATATATGCTGCTTAGTTTCTAAGGTTTACATTCTATAAGTTTATATGCTAAACTGATTGTTTACATTTGATAATGTTATCTTGTTTGTTCTAAATCACTTGATTTATGTAATTTTATTTCTCCTTTCCTTTGTTTAGACCACAAATACACACTCATGCCTATATCCATATGACCATGCACAAGTTTGTATAGAGCAATGCCAACATACCAATGTAACCGGCAAACTTGATGGATATTAAAGTAACCAAACTGGAATTCCTGTCTCCGTGTCCTTACCGACACTCCATGGCGATGACCAAGAATTATACCTAAGAATCAGCACACCTTCCCTTCAGTATGTTTCTTGTAATTGTGTTTACTCGTTAAAGTACTGTTGAAGATTTTCGAGGTTGGATCTCTGACAAATGTTAAACCTCGAACCAACTTTATTACGGTCAAAAACAACAGCATAAAACAGAAGCAAAACAAGGAAAGCCTAAAGAAACATTAGTTTTCAACAGCCCCTTTTTAAAAACATAATTGTAGTCTTGTTTACTAAAAGGAGAATTTCTAGGTATTTGAAACGCTAATTTTTCTGTCCTTTGGTCGTGCTCGCCAGTTTGTCAGCAATTAATTAAAAATATCTCTCAGACGGATCAGATCTGATTAAATATATAAAAACAAGGTAAAAAATAGTATATGTGCTAAAGTTATAGCCTACCTGTACAAATGTTTTCTAGGACATAAAATGGATTAAATCCAACGAGCTCCGCTTTCTCTCTTGCTGTCTGCGCAGTGTCCTCGCTGCAGGGCTGGGAAATGTGAGACTGTGGGAATGTGGGGACAACCTGTTCTCATCAATCTGCACATAAATAACACGGGTTGGTGGGGAATTCTGGGGCGCTGGGAATCGAGAGTCGAATCCAAAGGAATCGATTCCATTAAGGGGAATGATATCGACTCCTGATTCAGAGCCTTTTTTTCCATTCTTTAAATCTTATCTATCGGTGTCTCTCAAATGGAAGCTACACACAATAAATTCACAAAAATAAACTGAAAGAAAATTAGTTGGTACTGATCATCTGCATTTTTCTTTGAGACGCGCATTCACCCCAATCAGGCTTGATAAAAGACGTAATTACCAACAAACACAACACTTTTTTCCACGTTGTGAACAGGTCTTAACATGGTTCTTTTTTTTTCAACAATTAAGATAAAGCTGGCAAAGTTTTGACTTGAATTTGAAAACCAGTTGTTTAGTGTGTCTTGTTACAGATAAGACAAACATTTTGATGGATTTCAGCCACAGAATTATAACTGAACACATACTATAGAAAATAATTAAGTTTAAAATAAATACAATCTTCTACCTCAGCTTCAAAGACTGTCTTGTGACAGATGTAAGAACATTTTGCAACGTATTTAATACAAATGTTTTTGTTTGTTTGCTTTTTTGACTACACTTTTAGTGTTTTAGAAACGTTTTTTTAATCATGTTCATAAAAAAAGGTACTTACCACCCCAAAACTGGTAATTTACATGCTCCAATCAAAATGTTTTCTTAACAGTATTAAATATGAATATTCATCTTATTACCAGTCCTTATTTACATTTCGCCTTACTTGTAGTGTTGCTGACCTCTGGTTATTTTCCATTTTATAAGCCTATGTTAAGTGTTGTGCAAGTTACTTCCAAACTGTAATACATTATATATCACTTGTTACTGTCATTTAAAAGTAATTCCTTACATTACAATATTACGTCGACTAGTGGAGAATCGCTGAAGCAAAAGCTCATGCACTTCTGACAGCAAAACGGAAATATTTCCATTGGTTTTTTAACATTTACAGATGGAGAATATACCTGTGCAATGTTATGCATTAAGAAAACAGCACATCTCAAACACGTCTCTCAGTCTCTGTCAGCCTCACACGCAGTCTTTCTGTCAGAGCTTCTAACGGTTTGAACTGAAACTATAAACTATAGGCTACTAGGAAAGAAATAAGACAAAATTACAAAATTATTTAAATGCAAAACAAACACCACAAGCAGCTATTGACTGACCACGAACAGGAAATATGACTTATTTGCTTCATATTTCGATTCATTAATGTCTTGCGGTCTTTAGTTTTTTTTTTTTTTCTTCTTCTTCTTCTTTTCTTTGAAAAATTTAATTTTGGGCTAAAAGTGCATTGTAACGCAAACATTAATGAACATGTACCAAGTAAAATATTATTGAAAATTGATTAGTAATGCCTTACACTACTGCGTTACAGCAAAAAGTAATATGTTACTGTAATGCATTACTTTTGTAGTGCGTTATTCCCAACACTGATGTTAACATATGAAGGCTTATTAATTTATAATACACACAAATTTAGTCACTCATCGTATTTATTCACAAAATATGAAAAGTAGCCTAATATAATATGGGTAGTTCACACAAATAAAAACAAGCCAAAAGCATAAATATATACCACATAAAACAGAATTTCAATTAAAGTACAACACATGAAAACTATGCAATGACTGCCAAATTTGAATAGGAGCACATTAACAAAGTCCAATAAATTTAAATGCATAGACATTATGCATAATGCATAAAAGCAGCATTTAATTTCAACTAGTTAAAAATAATTTTATTGCAGTTATAACAATAATCATATTGCAGTCTTATTACTTGTTTTCACTTAACGTAATGTTTATATTTTAAGGATTTTGTTTTGCAACACAAATTACAGGTATATGGCATCGAATTTAGAACTTGTTTAAATAATATATAATAAAGAGTTTATAATGGCTATTATTGTTCAATAAATATTATTTTATAATATCTGTGTACCTGTGTTACAAACACTTTTTAAAGTCTAGGGGAAAAATAAAGGGGTGCAACATTAAAACACTGAACATGTACTGGAAAAAAAACCAACAACACAGAACCTGTCCTAAATTCGGCAAAGTGTCTATTTATTACAGTGATAAAGCAAAACATTAACCCAGATTATTATTTACATAACTTTACAAATTATATACACTTTATAATCAAACAAAAATAGAGATTTACAAAAGAACGGGGAAAAGGGAGAAGAACAAGACCGTGCCAAAACAAAGAAAGAAACAAAACATAACCAATCTTGTATGTATCTTGTATGTTGTTTTCAGGAGTTCAACTGAAACAACTCAAAACTAGCATAATGTGTAGTGTGCAGAGTCCGACAATTCAAGACCCGCAGGGAATTAAAAAAACACAGTTAGATGGTAGCAACTCAGAAAGTGAACTTTGTATCACTAGTATGTAACCAGGTCTCTGTTAAAAATAAAATGTTCAAATTCTGAGAATCAAAGAAATCCTTTAAGATTAAATGTTTGCTTGCAGGTGACCGCACATTAGTCTGAGCAAATTTCAACTCTGTGGAAACTTCCAGCTCACCCGATTTGTGATGCAGGGAACCAAGACTTTTCAAGTACATTTGCCATGGAGAATAAGTTTATTACTGATGAGCAAAGCTGTGGGAGACGCCTCAACTCTAAGTTTGTTGAACCTCCTTTCTGGAATACACCTGTAAAGATAAACTAGTTATTGTGATTGTTTATTTTATGACTTCGTAGAGAAAACAACTGAGTGAAACTCTTACCACATGCAGAGCAGTGATACAGTTCTCTCCAGAGTCCTCTCGTGTGATTTCAGGTCTCCTGACCGACTGAATCTCTTGTCGCAGTGTGAACACTTGTAAGGTTTCTCTGCAGTGTGGATCCTCTGGTGCAGTTTCAAATCTTCAGCTGTAATAAAAGTCTTCTCACACTCAAAGCGCATATATTCTCTCACACCAGTGTGTATCTTCTGATGGTATTTTAAAGTATGCAGATGTGAAAAACTATGTCCACAGAAAGAACATGAATGTGGTTTCTCTTTTGTATGAATTTTCAGGTGACTCTTCAGGTGTGAAGCTCTTAAAAATGTATTTTTTTTTCCCACACTGATCACATGTGAACGGTTTCTCTCCCGTGTGGATCCTCATGTGAACACTGAGGTTGTGTTGATTGTTTCTTCTTTCAGTAAATAAACTCTTTCAGTCTCTGTGAGAGATGTCTCTCCAGTTTTGACATGTTTCTTCTCTATCAGATCTAAAATTAAAGTAAAAAAATAAATAATGAAGGATGAAGAATAAACACAACCGGTTTGTTCTTCAGTGTGTTTGGTTCTGCAGGGTTCTAGATCTCTCATGTTCTCTCTGTTCTTCAGTAAACTCTGTCTCTGCAGATTTATCTTCTTCCTCATGCTTTGATGGTCGTAGGCTGAAAAACATATAATTAAAAGATACCAATTATAAACAATCTAAGAATTTAGAAAGTGAAAGAATAAACATAGAAATATAATTTTACAAATTCGCAAGGTACAAATAAAGCACTACTGAATTGAGTTGAACTGAATGTGTCTTAGTTTTGTGTTTTATATGAAACATGGTTTATCACAGACTAATGAATAAATGCTGTTGTGATAGTTTCATCTTGTAATGTCACAATAACTGATAACCGTGTTGTTTTCTGATCTTCACAGCAATAAAATGATCTTAATGTGTCAATGAACAGATCTGAAGTCATCAGTATAATGAATGAGGTGAAAACAGGATCTATTATCATGAAATAAAGAGGATTTTCATCAGCTGATAATACTGATGAGTCTCAGACTATAAACACTCATTAAACAAGACATTCAGGATCAGCAGCAGATCAGCTCACTTTATTCTGACTGTTTGCTGAGAGAAACTGATTCAGATCTGATCATTTCCCTCACATGCTCGTCATTTGCTATGAGAAATGTTTTAGTCATCAGAGACCGAAAGAAAACATATCAGAGATTACCTCTTTGAATGTTGCTTAAATAAACGGTTAAGTGTACTTTACAATAATGTAAACACGTGAAGAATCGCGAACTGTTCGCCACACGAGACTCGACCATAGACAGTAAAAGAAATGGACACAGCGACCCCATTGGAACTCAATTGAGACAAGTGAAGCCCATTTTTAGCGTTTTTTAGCACTTCCGTTTCTGACGCGCAGACTCAAACGAAGCTTGACGACGTCAGCAACCTGTCTGACAGATGTAAACCTTCTAGTGGCTGTGCGTGCAAACTGCCATCGTTAATCTTGCAGAGACGGCGAGCTTGAGCGGGGAGTTCTTTGGCGTGAGTGAGCAGAAGTATTCTGATTAATTATTTTTTATAGTATTTTAAAATGTAACGCCAGTACGCCATATTTGTCATGATCCTGGTCTTTTCCCCTCTCTCTGTCTCCCTCTTGTGGTCACTTACTCACTCTATCAAGCACTCTCCTCCGCTCATTATCACTTTCAGCTGTCTCCCCTTTCATTCCCTCACCTGTCCCTCTTTTGCCCTTGATTGTCTCTGCTTCTTATTCTCTCTTTCTAGCCCTGTCTCATTGTCGGATTATTGGATGACCTTACGTGAGACACACCTGTTCCCAAGTCCTGTCTCGTCCGTGGATGGTTTTTGTCGTTGTTTCTACTGTGAGTAATTTTGTCTTTGGACTGCATATTATCCGGCTGTGCCTGTTTGCAGAGTACCTGTGCTGCACCTGTCCTTGGCCTTTCACACCGCCGGCGACCTCCTCTGTTTATGGACTGGGTGTTGACATCCCGGGGCCCCTGCCTCTGCCCTCGTGGAGATGTGTGTTTTTCCTTAGACCCTGTCATCTGGCCATTTCTGTTTTGGGCTGAAAGAAGTCCGTGATTTTTGTTCTCTTTATTCTGAGAAAGACTATTTTCTTTATTAAAGACTGTCAATTGCACCCCTTCCTGGTCTACCATCGTTCTTACCTGCTAACAGAATAATCCGACCAGAAGATGGACCAGGCGAGTGGTAATCCCCTCCAGCGTGCGGTGGAGCTCCAGGGTGCTTTGATGGGGAAACATGAGGAGGATTTATCCACCACGAGACAAGCCGTAGAATCCCTGACCGCCCAGCTCTCGGGTCTAACTCAGCAGTTCCATCACTACCGTCATGAGACCACTGCAGCAGCCGGACAGCGCGACCCTTCTGAGCCACGCATAAACAACCCTCCGTGCTATTCTGGTGAGCCTTTACAATGCCGAGCCTTTCTCACCCAATGCGAGGTTGTTTTTTCTCTCCAGCCGCCCACCTACGCCAGGGATCGATCTAAGGTGGCTTATGTGATTTCTCTTCTCAATGGACGGGCTCGAGAGTGGGCAGCGGCGAACTGGGAGGCAGGGGTAGACTGCGTCTTTAAGTTTTCTCGGTTCAAGGAGGAGATGATCCGAGTATTCGACCGGTCTGCACATGGTGATGAAGCATCCCGCCTCCTATCCACCTTGCTCCAGGGGAGGAGGTCAGTCACAGACTTTTCAATTGAGTTTCGTACTCTGGCCACTACTAGTGGATGGAGCGGTCCAGCACTAATCTCCCGCTTTCTCGAGGGCCTCAACTCGGAGATTAAGGATGAGGTCGTTGTCCGAGAGGTTCCTGACAATTTCGACTCCCTAGTCGAGCTGGCTCTTCGCATCGAAAGACGCTTCGAGAGGCGACGGAGGGCTCGCGGATTGGAGGCTTCGTTACTTCCCCCTTCCACAGCTACTCGTCCACCACTGCCCTCTGCTGCTAATCCTGAGCCGATGCAGCTAGGGGGGCTTCACATATCTACACGGGAACGCCAGCGCAGGATTATGGATCGTCTATGTATGTACTGCGCTGCCGCTGATCATTTTGTCTCTAGGTGCCCAGTAAAAGCCAGCGCAGGGTTGCTGTCGAGCACTACATCATGGGTCTCTCCGTCTAAGTCCTGCACTTCCCTTCCCGTTCACCTCCGCTGGCTGGGATCATCTGTTTCCTCCTCAGCATTACTGGATTCGGGGGCGGAGGGGAACTTCATTGATGAGACTTGGGCTTTAAGACAAGGTATTCCCCTCTTAGATTTGCAAGACTCCACCCCCCTGTTTGCCCTAGATGGTAGTTCCCTTCCTAGGGTACAGAGAAGGACTTCACCATTGACTCTTACTGTTTCTGGAAATCATAGAGAAACTATTTCTTTTTTTATTTTTCATTCCCCTTTTTCTCCCGTGGTTTTAGGCCACCCGTGGTTAGTGTTTCACAACCCCCAGATTAACTGGGCAGAAGGCACTATTCTTTCTTGGAAATTGTCCTGTCATGTTGATTGTCTGTCTTCTGCTGTGCCCCCTGTCTTGCCCGTAACTGTTTTTCAGGAGGAGCCAGGTGACTTGTCTGGGGTTCCGGAGGAGTATCACGATTTGCGGGAGGTCTTCAGTCGTTCCCGGGCCACTTCTCTCCCCCCTCATCGCCCGTATGACTGCAGTATAGATCTTCTCCCAGGTACCACGCCACCCCGTGGTAGACTATACTCATTATCCGCCCCCGAGAGGGAGGCGCTCGAGAAATACCTTTCTGAATCACTGAATGCGGGTACCATCGTTCCTTCCTCGTCTCCAGCGGGAGCCGGTTTCTTCTTTGTTAAGAAGAAGGATGGCTCCCTGCGTCCCTGCATAGACTATCGGGGTTTAAATGATATCACTGTCAAGAATCGTTATCCATTACCCCTGATGTCCTCCGCCTTCGAGATCTTGCAGGGAGCTAAGATATTCACTAAGCTCGACTTGCGTAACGCCGATCACTTAGTACGTATAAAGGAGGGGGATGAATGGAAGACCGCGTTTAATACGCCCCTCGGACACTTTGAATACCGGGTTCTTCCCTTCGGATTGGTTAACGCCCCCGCGGTTTTTCAAGCCTTAATCAATGATGTCCTACGAGACATGCTCAATGTTTTTGTATTCGTCTACCTAGATGACATTCTGATTTTTTCGCCTTCTCTCCAGGTGCACGTCCAACATGTTCGTCGTGTTCTTCAGCGTCTATTAGAGAATCTACTTTATGTTAAGGCCGAGAAGTGTTCTTTCCACGCTCCCTCAGTTACGTTTCTGGGCTCGATCATCTCGGCAGAAGGGATTAGTATGGACCCTGCTAAGGTCCAGGCTGTTACCGACTGGCCCATGCCCGATTCCCGTCTCGCACTACAACGTTTTCTCGGGTTTGCTAATTTTTATCGTCGTTTTATACGTAATTTTAGTCAAGTAGCCGCACCCCTTACAGCTCTGACCTCAGTCAAGTCCCAGTTTAGATGGTCTGCTTCTGCGCAGACTGCGTTCAACACTCTTAAATCGCTTTTTACTACCGCACCTATCCTTCTCACCCCTGACTTCTCTAAACAATTTATAGTCGAGGTCGATGCCTCTGAAGTAGGGGTCGGGGCGGTGCTATCCCAGCGCTCCTCCGCTGACGGCAAGATACACCCCTGCGCTTTTTTCTCTCACCGCCTTTCTCCTGCTGAGCGCAATTACGACGTAGGCAACCGCGAACTGCTCGCCATCCGTCTAGAGTTAGGTGAATGGCGACAGTGGCTAGAAGGAGCTCCCGTTCCTTTTATCGTCTGGACAGATCACCGAAACCTAGAATATATCCGCAAGGCCAAGAGACTAAATGCTCGTCAGGCCCGCTGGGCGTTATTCTTTACCCATTTCGATTTCACTATCTCGTACCGTCCGGGTACCAAGAACGTCAAACCTGATGCACTATCCCATCTTTTTGACTCCTCTGCTTCTTCTGAGCCTGAGGAGATTATTCCCCCGGGTCATGTTATTGGCACGGCCGTCTGGGGAATAGAGAGGCTGGTTAAGCGTTCCCTTTCTCGTGTCATAGTTCCGCGCAACTGCCCTGGGGGCTGCTTTTTGTCCCTGTGTCAGCGCGTCGGGCAGTCCTTCAATGGGGACACACCTCTAAATTGACAGTCCATCCCGGCGTCCGGGGCACCATCGCTTTTATCCGTCAGCACTTTTGGTGGTCCTCTTTAGAACGGGATGTGCGACGATTTATTGCCTCCTGCGAGACGTGCGCTCAAACTAAGACAGACAGTTCCCCTCCGGCCGGTCTACTTCGTCCGTTACCGGTTCCGTCTCGACCGTGGTCTCACTTAGCACTCGACTTTATCACCGGTCTTCCTCCCTCAGGGGGTAACACCGTTATTCTAACCGTGGTAGATCGTTTTTCTAAGTCGGCCCATTTTATTCCTCTCGCCAAACTCCCTTCTGCCAAAGAGACCGCCCAGATCATGGTTGATCATGTTTTTAAGCTACATGGGTTACCCACTGATATTGTGTCTGATAGAGGCCCCCAATTTTCTTCTCAATTTTGGAATGAGTTCTGTCGTCTGATTGGGGCATCCGTTAGCCTTTCGTCCGGGTTTCAGCCCCAGACGAACGGCCAAGCTGAACGGACCAATCAAATTGTCGCCCGTATGCTCCGCAGTCTCACCCATCAGAATCCCGCGTCATGGTCACAGCAACTCTCTTGGGCCGAATACGCCCATAATTCGCTCCCCTCCTCTGCTACGGGTCTTTCGCCCTTTCATTGCTGTCTCGGTTATCAACCTCCGATATGTGCGTCCCAAGACTCTGAATCTAATGTTCCGTCCGTGCAAGCTTTTATTTGCCGATGCAAACGCACCTGGAGGAGAGTGCGATCTGCTCTCTGTCGAGCTAGAAGACCAATGACTGTTACGGCCAATAGGCGCAGAGTTAAGAGCCCTCGCTACGTTTGCGGCCAGAGAGTGTGGTTGTCCACTTCAAATTTACCTCTCCGGTCCGAATCACGTAAATTGTCTCCCCGCTTTATTGGACCATTTCCCATTGTAAGAACCATTAACCCCGTCACAGTAAAACTTCACCTTCCGCCTAATCTACGCCGGGTCCACCCCGTGTTTCACGTCTCTTGCATTTAACCAGTCATCCGTCCCCCTTCTCGCCCTGTGCGCGTCCCTAGTCTTGTCGATGATACCCCCGTCTACAGGGTTCGCCGCATCCTCGACATGCGCCGTCGGGGACGCGGTCGTCAATATCTGGTCGATTGGGAGGGGTATGGTCCCGAGGAGAGAAGTTGGGTTCCCTCCCGGGACATCCTGGATCCTTCACTCATCGATGATTTCCTCCGGACCCGCCAGTTGTCCTCAGGAGCGCCAGGAGGCGCTCGTTGAGAGAGGGGTACTGTCATGATCCTGGTCTTTTCCCCTCTCTCTGTCTCCCTCTTGTGGTCACTTACTCACTCTATCACGCACTCTCCTCCGCTCATTATCACTTTCAGCTGTCTCCCCTTTCATTCCCTCACCTGTTCCTCTTTTGCCCTTGATTGTCTCTGCTTCTTATTCTCTCTTTCTAGCCCTGTCTCATTGTCGGATTATTGGATGACCTTACGTGAGACACACCTGTTCCCAAGTCCTGTCTCGTCCGTGGATGGTTTTTGTCGTTGTTTCTACTTTGAGTAATTTTGTCTTAGGACTGCATATTATCCGGCTGTGCCTGTTTGCAGAGTACCTGTGCTGCACCTGTCCTTGGCCTTTCACACCGCCGGCGACCTCCTCTGTTTATGGACTGGGTGTTGACATCCCGGGGCCCCTGCCTCTGCCCTCGTGGAGATGTGTGTTTTTCCTTAGACCCTGTCGTCTGGCCATTTCTGTTTTGGGCTGAAAGAAGTCCGTGATTTTTGTTCTCTTTATTCTGAGAAAGACTATTTTCTTTATTAAAGACTGTCAATTGCACCCCTCCCTGGTCTACCATCGTTCTTACCTGCTAACAATATTAAGTTAATTGCCTGCGAGCTTCTCCTCCTGTCTGTATGGTAATGCAACAGAGAGACGAGTGGTTATGACGCAATCGTTAGCCTATTTTTTACAAAAACTGTTTCTACGGGGCCATAATGTAACATAGAAGGTAATGGAGCCCTTTATACATTGTCGTGTATCTTTAGAAATAAATAATGGACAAATGGAGTCTTTAAACGCCTCAGATGTAAAGTTATTCACTGTCAAAGTGACGCCAAAATGAATGGGAGTCAATGGGAATGCTAACGAAAGTGAAGTTTTGCTACAAGATGGCAGCACGCAGCCGACTTCAACTTCCGGTCAACTTCCTTGCCGCCTGGACTCGACGCTGGCTGTTGTTGTGAGCGCGCGGGTGATGACGTCATCGTCAGTCAGATTCAGCCATTTATTTATGATCCAGAATCAGATCCCGAGGCTGAAACTGAACGAGAGCAGCAGCAGCAACGACTCGCTCCGAGCGGGGCTCGAACCTGGGTCTCCGGCATGGGAGGGGACGCACTAACAAGGAGGCAGAGATATATTTGAAGCAGTTTTACTCACCGCCTGCGGTTCCAACACACCATCGTGACCCTTTTTCGTTGGGATTGCATCATCCTTAAGAAATAAACTATACACAAATCCGTCGTCAAACTGGGCCTTGTTTGTAAAACAAGCGTCTTCGAAATGCAGGGAACAAACACAAACACTTGCACAACTCCGTTGATGCTCTGTAAAAATAAACTCCATCCACTGGTCCCTTAATGCTGTTTTTTTTTTGGTAATCTGTGCAGGGTTGTCTTGCCCTGGCAACCAAAAACACACTCCTTTTGTGACATTTGGCGACACACTCGCTCTGATCAGTGAAGTCTGTTGTGCTCTCAGTGCTCTGCTATACGGGAGCGTGCGCTCTTCCGGCAGAAGGAAGAGACCCATATAAAGAAATTCCACTCCATCTAACGTCACACAGAGCCATACTCCAAAAAAACTTTCCGAAACTTGTGACAAACCGGAAGGAGTATTTTTGGAACAGAAAAACTCCTTCAAACGTACAACTTAATTTTTGAAACTTTTTCCATGTTTAGCATGGGAATCCAACTCTTTAACAGTGAAAAAAACTCAGTATGCATGAAATAGCATTTCACCCCCCCCCCCCCAACTCAAATTAAGAAAAATCATTAAGAAGGTCTTTGTCTGAAATTATATTCAATAATTGTAGCGATTCTCATTTGCTAGGCCTATATGCTTTTATGTGGGGCTTTTCACATGCACCACAATCTCTGTATAATGTTTAGAAACTGCGGAATACACACAAAAATCTGCATTAATCTCGGAAAGAGCTCATAAAAGGATATGCATTGCATTAACAGTACTTACATTTTAATGCCTTGTATTTCCAGGGCTTGCATTTTTAGGTCCTGAAATTTAACATAGTTGTTCGTTTAAGCTGTGAATATTTCAATTACAAATATTTCACACACCTTTTCATAATTAAAAAATCAATAAATCATATTCACGTTCCAGAATTCACTTCCAAAATATTCAATCGGTTTAAAAATACGATGTATAATATTCGACAGGCAAATTTCGGTCCATTTTATTTCACTTTCCAAATTCGCTTCCACAAATTCAGTGGTTAAAATTCGGCAGATAATTGGCCCTTTCACATCCGGGAGCTGCAGGAATAGCAGTAGAGCACAGAGGCATGATCTCCATCTCCTGTCAGTCGCTCACCAGCAGGTGGCGCAAGCGGCTTCTGATGAAGACCACAGCAACAGGTGGATTAAGTAATACAGTTACAAAAACTGATCTGCATAAATTGAGCAAGCACTAAGCAGAAGTTTTGATTATCGGGGCATGTGGAAAAGCTGATTGTGTGAATGTGAATGTTTATTTCAACATCTTTGCCTTTACCATAGACTGTATAAAGGCTGTTACCCGTAGCCTAGTAAGCAGCATTCTCTACCATAAAGGAGATTATAATGGGATTTTACCCAACCCTGAAGTACAGAACTAACATTACATCTGAGGAAGACATATATTGCTTTTTGTTGTTTAGTTTCCGTAACTTTGTGTCATGGTTTGAGCGTCGCTGTGCTGTAATACTGGGGGATCCCCTGACGTCACACTCCTGGATTCCCCAATGACGAGTAACGCTTCTCAATCAATTAATACTATGATATAAGACCTCATATTACACTTTATTGATGATTATGCAAACTATATAGACAGTTAAGCAGATGTAAAATATGAACGAACGCTCAAGGTTTCACGCGGTTTCCCTCAGAAATCTGTTAAAGAAAAGAAAACTGATTACGTGGCTTAGCGCACTAACAGCGATTACATTAAGCCTACATTTATTCACTTAGCAGATGCTTTTATCCGAGGCGACTTAAACCCAGATCTTACTGATGAAGCAACTTATATACAGACAGATGAGGATATTAACGCAAGTCACTTAATAAGAAAAACTCTGTGTTAAACTTTAACGTTAAAAAATTAATGTCTTTTATTGCCTCAAGATATTAAATTTGGCATCTAATTAATACAATATATTACTGTATATTATGTACATTTCAGCAGATGAGCCCAGAAATGAGCCCCACAAACCAAAAAGTTTCACCAAATCATTTTTTTTCTTAAAAAGAAAACCAAGCGCAGAAGTTTTATTTTTGATATTTGCTGTCTATTCGCCTAAGCTGCTTTAGGGACCATCTGCAAATTTACCTCAAAATGAAACGTAGTACAATATTAAATTCAAATTAATCAGCTTACACTAAATTAATAATTTACTCAAACTGACTAAATATATATGGTCAATATATTATTTCTCTTTGTATGGACACTACACAAATATTGTTTAAGAAAAAATTAGTAAGCCAGTCTTGTATCTAGCAATGTACAACAACTGTTGGAACATGAAAAACCCTTTCCAGGGATCTTTAATATGTAAATAATTGTATACTGTAAATATATGAAGGGAGGTACAGGCAAAATCTCACCTGTAGATAATCACTATGAGAAATACAAGATTTAGAATTTGACAGTACGTTATTTAAATTTTTTATTAAAACACATTGGACCTTTTAACCAAGTCGGTGGAATTGTCAGATGGTCCCTTGGGTCCCTGCTCTCTCCAAGACACTGAAGACGCGGAAATTTCAGCAATGGATAAACGTTGCCGTTTATCCAAAAAAAAAAAAAGAATACCGTAGGCGCACCACGGGTCATGTGACAAGAACTAACCAGTCAGCTTTATCCTTTCCCATAACAAAGTTGAAAACTCAGCCAAGATGAAGGAACAGCTGATCATAGTTGTATATGGATTGGCATTTTGAAATAAATTTAGTAGCAGAGCAACTACAAGCAGTTTTTAGTGCTGCAAATCCATTTATCCTTTGCTGAAATTTTCGCGTCTTCATGGAGAGAGCAGGTCATGGACGCTTAGCAACGGCAGACGCCTCATGAGCGCAACTGCCCGAGCGCTTTGGAAAGATGGAGAAAGCCATGTGCCTAGCGTTTTCCACGCGTTTTTAAGCGCGATATGTGAAAGGCCCCTTACTCGTCATTGGGGAATCCAGGAGTGTGACGTCAGGGGATCCCCAGTATTACAGCACAGCGGCACACAAGCCATGACACAAAGTTACGGAAACTAAACAACCAAAAGCAATATATGTCTTCCTCAGATGTAATGTTAGTTCTGTACTTCAGCGTTGGGTAAAATCCCATTATAATCTCCTTTATGGTAGAGAATGCTGCTTACTAGGCTACGGGTAACAGCCTTTATACAGTCTATGGTAAAGGCAAAGATGTTGAAATAAACATTCACATTCACACAATCAGCTTTTCCACATGCCCCGATAATCAAAACTTCTGCTTAGCGTCTGCTCCATTTTTGCTGATCAGTTTTTGTAACTGTATTACTTAATCCACCTGTTGCTTTGGTCTTCATCAGAAGCCGCTTGCACCACCTGCTGGTGAGCGACTGACAGGAGATGGAGAACATGCCTCTGTGCTCTACTGCTATTCCTGCAGCTCCCGGATGTGAAAGGGCCAATTATCTGCCGAATTTTAACCACTGAATTTGTGGAAGTGAATTTGGAAAGTGAAATAAAATGGACCGACATTTGCCTGTCGAATATTATACATCGTATTTTTACACCGATTGGAAGTGAATTCTGGAATGTGAATATTAATTATTGATTTTTTAAATTATGAAAAGGTGTGTGAAATATTATTGAAATATTCACAGCTTAAACGAACAACTATGTTAAATTTTAGGACCTAAAATGCAATCCTTGGAAATACAAGGCATTAAAATGCAAGTACTGTTAATGCAATGCATTATTTTTCAGTTAGTGCTATTCAGCATTCTTTTTTGTTTCAAAAACATTTGTCATTATTTTTCTTCCATAAGAAACCATTATAATAAATCACCATTTTTGTGTCATGTGAAAAACCAAGCCCCACTTTAAAAAAAACATATACATTATATGTATTTTTATTATTTATAATAAAATCTAAATTCGCTGTAACTAGACTAAAGTCATTCTAAAATAGGAACCAAAGCGTGATTCTCTATTAGATTCAGTTTGTGTGTGTGTGTTCTGTAGTTTATTGTAAATAACAAAAAGCACACATCTGTGTGGAGTTTGTATGTTCTCTCCATGCTAGCATTTATTATATTTTAATTATTAATAATTATTATAATTATTGTGAAGTGAAATTGAAGTTACTTAAGAATGTGGGTAACTAAACCGCTTCTGGTCCTCAGTAACTTTCATCGTAAAGTAAAATGATTTTTTTAAATGTTTACTAACTTCACCGGACTCTATTCCCGTCTCCTCTGCAAATCTCAATATGATTCTGAAGTCACCACCTGTCTGCTCTCTTTCCTCGTTTCCTTCTCCAACACCATTGAATCCTAAAAATAAAGGTGCTTTATTTTACAGTACGTGTACTAACATGTATTTATAGTGTATTTACAGTGTATTTATCTAAGAAAGTTCTGGTAATACAAGGTAACTACATGTGGTAGGGTTAGGTTTAGGGGTAGGTTCAGGGTTAGTACCTAGTTATTACATAGTTATTGTAATTACTATAATAAGTACATAGTATATACATGGGGAACAGGACTGTAAAATAAAGTGCTACCCTAAGTCCTGTCGGTGAAACTGTGCCTGTTTTCTAAAATCAGCTGAAAATATCAAACATGTTTGATATCCTCCGACTGGATAAAATCAATGTCTGAAGCTAAAAAAATCAGAGTCCGTGTGACCATCAAATACTTTGTGATTTTCTATGGAATTTGTCAACTCAAATCTGCAGACTTTCAGCAAGTATAGTGTCGACCTCTCCAGACTGAAAATCATCAGAAAACTGTGTAGTGTACTTCAGGCTTATGTAAAGCAGATATGGACACCTTTGGGAGGAGACTGAAGTTTTTAACTTTTCCATAACTGTCTTGCCCAAAAATCAATTATAGACTAATAGTTTGTGGCTTTTAGATGTTACAAGAAATCTAGCAGAATCATCAAAAAAATCAAAAGCAGATAATAAAAGCTGTATTTATTAAGTTTTTAATTTTTTGAATAGCAAATAAAAAAAAGTGTCCAATTGGACGTGGTTGTGTACAAGAGGTAAAAACGATATAAATACTGCTCGTTTGGTGTCTTAGGTCATCAATATGTACTTACGATGGGGAATTGTTTAATTTGGACTCCTCTGTGCCTGCTCTTTGAGTTGGTGACCATAGACCTCCATTATATGAGTCACAGACAAGAACGGTTTGACCTAAAAATATCAAAATGGGAAATACTGTGGAAACAAAGACACCTACATCTTGGATGCCCTTGAGGTAAGCTGAAACATACCAAATTTTTATTTGAAAGTGAACTATGCCTTTAAATGAGCGAAATATCATAACTGCTGGACTCACCTCAGAAGGAACAAGGAAGGATACTAGTGGTGACATAATGACAGCGATGCGAGAATAAGGGCTAATCAAAACATTTTTTTTTTTTTTTTGCCCCAAGAGATGTTAATTATAACTTATCCTTAAAATATGTTATATGCTTTCACACAAATGCAAAATGTTTAAATATGTTGTGCATATTTGTTTCCCACATTTACCCAATTGTGAATTAAAAGTCCTTAGGTGTTATTACTTAACTTGCTAATTAAAAAGATTGAAATTTTGCCTATCAAAACACGCCAAATGGTGCTCAGTCGCAAGGACAGAACATCTGTAACATTTACAAAACTCAAGCTAAAGCAGCAAGCATATTAGCTCATGACTTTCAGAAGTACCCAATATTATCATCAGTTTCATAAAGTAGACTAGACAATAAAACTGGACGATAAAAGTGTGTGATAAAATGAGTTTAATACATGATTTAATATACCACTTGAAAAGAGAAGAGAAGCAAACAAAAGCACTGTTGCAAAGCTACATTATACATTTACCAAAAAAGTACACTTTTATAAATATATATAAGAAAGTTATTAAACTAAAGAGTTAAACAAATCAAAAAGTTTAACAAAATCATAAAGCATAATGAGATGGAATATGAAGCACTATAATATACAAGAAAATATTAAGATGATGTTCTTTGGGGAGTAACTGATCTGAATCTGACAGTAAAAAACTGAGAAATGTGAAAAGAAAGGATATAAAAGTGAACCATGGTGTAACAGTGAAACCAGGCAATTTCTACTCAAAATTTTGATCATTTTTATTTATAAAATAATTCATCTCAACAGGAACGAAAATGTAGGCAATAGTACTAAAGTTGTCCACCAGAGGGAGCCACAAGATAACAAAACCCTTTTAGGCCTCAGTTTAAAATCTGTCAATCATTTAACAGACTTTTAGGAGATAAAACTACATGATAGTATATAGTTCATTATCATCACGTTAATCAAGTCATAGAAAATTAAATAATCTGTAGTCGTGAAAATTGAATTTACTGTATAACGAAGATGTCACAAATCGTGCATGCATGGATGCTCATACATATCTAAACATGTATGCTAAATATCTGATGTATGGATAAAGCAAAAGCAGATATGTGTCTGTGAGTATTAAAGCACAAAGAGACTGCTATATAAATAATCTGCTTGTTTCTGCAGGTCTCTGAATGGTGCCGTTTTATTTACTACACACTGAAGTTTGTATGATGCTAATAGTGTTTTAAATGTCTACATAATCATGAACATTAGCAGGGCTGAGAGAAAACTTAAACATTTCCTAGTTTTATTGAAGAAAATCCATTCTGCAACTCAAAGGTCCGCTACAACCAGTCAAAATAAAAGTTTGATTTAAATTGAAATTATGACAGAAATATAAAATTATATCAACACCAATAATATTATTCTTTATAATTATTTATTTAAACATTATTAAGGAATATCGTATTTGTCCATGTTGTATCTTAATATACTTCTGTTGTGCAGAACTTTGCCAAAAATAAAAGTTCTTACATTTTCATTTAATAGCATTTTTAAAAATGTATTAAAATGTTAAAGTATTATATACGCCAACATACAGTCAAACCTAAATTTATTCAGACACCTTTAGCATTTCTCATATTATCACAGTTTACTCGCTATAGTCTGGGAAAATTGTAATAAAATATGACAAGAACTTAAGAGTTAAACTGTGTCAGGAAAAAATCATGTGTCAAATACATTTTCTGGTAACAATTTTTTTAAATCAGTTTTACTGGTAATTTATGGTACATATTAATGGCTCAAGGAGGTGAAATCGATCAAATAATGCATTGTTTTATATATATATATATATATATATATATATATATATATAGAGAGAGAGAAAATGTAACCGTAAAGTATTTTCAAGTGATTTCAAATGATCTTGATTATATTCACTAAAACTTAATTTCTCAGCTTCGGTTATGATAACTCGTGCATATTTGAAGTGTATAAGTAAATGTACAACTTTTCTGCACCATCACAATCAGACCTGCGTCTCATCTGTGTCAGGCAGTAAGATTTTATCTATCAAGGCATTTAAAACATAAAAAAGTCTAAAAAGCAATCGTATCAGGTAATGGCTTTCGGATAAACCAAAAATTATTAAATTAATAATAATACTGATTAAACTATTGTCGAAAGTAGCATCATTAGACATTAAATATGGTCGATAAACGTTGATAAAATACATGATTATTTAATACATGATTACTTGAAAATTTGTGAGAAAATTATTGATTTACAACCAAACCAAGTGCATCACAAATGGTCGAGCATTTATAAGATTATAAGATTAACAATTAAACACAAACACCAGATCAATGTCTTTCTTAAAACTAAGATGGACTCTTCTTCAGGTCACTTTGTTGTCCACACGACTAAAAAGTCCACTTTTTCATAAATGGAGTAAAAAAAAAAAATCTCACTTGAAATTATAAAGCATAATGAGAGATTATATTATGAAGCAAATTGAGAAACAAGAATAAAACAATTAGATGATGTTCTTTTGGGAAGGAACTATCTATGAGTTGATCTGAATCTCTTGAAAAGTCTTGAAGTCTTGAACTTTATTCACCGTGACAACTTTGGACTTTTCTTTCTTGTACACATATCTGAAAAAAAAACAATTACTATATGTTACTGTATTATTTTCACTAGCCAACTACTAATCAATCATTAGTTTTGGCACTGCAAACAATAAAAGTAAACAATTAAGCTGTTTCACTTCAAATTCCATTTTGAGTTCAGTGTGCCATCACTCATTGTGGCTTTCAGACACAAACTCAGATTTATTCTAGGGCTGGTAATTTATTTTTATTTTTTTAAATCTAATTAATTACATGATGTGGTGATTAATTAATCGAATGAACCGCACATCAAATTTTGAGAAATTACTCACAAAAGATCATTTAAAGTCGTTGTTGTGTAAAGCATCAGGCATTACAAAAAGTAGGTTCAGCAAGAAATATTTTTTTTTTATTATGCTCTTTTTGACCATGTGAGAAAATGGTGACCGAATTGTCATTTTGACAGGGTGAACTATAACATTAATCATTTATTTTCTTAATTTTCTTATTATTACTATGGAAATATGAAATTATTTCTTTAATGAAATGATGAAATAATAAACTAAAACTGCGTAGGTGGAGGTAATGTCTTAATGATTAAGTCATCGAGTCATTTATTCATTCATTTGGTTTGTATAAATGGCTGATTCATTCAGGAGTGAAGTAAAGGGTTCTTTATGAATGGTTCATTGAATCATTAGGTTTGTTCGACTTGAAGAGGATCATCACCATCAGACTGACCGATGTGTGACATCATCATCACCATCTGACCGACCGGTGTGTGACATCATCATCAACACCATCAGACTGACCGATGTGTGACATCATCATCACCATCTGACCGACCGGTGTGTGACATCATCATCAACACCATCAGACCGACCGGTGTGTGTGACATCATCATCATCACCATCAGACCGACCGGTGTGTGTGACATCATCATCATCACCATCAGACCGACCGGTGTGTGTGACATCATCATCATCACCATCAGACCGACCGGTGTGTGTGACATCATCATCACCATCAGACCGACCGGGGTGTGTGACATCATCACCACCATCAGACCGACCGGTGTGTGACATCATCATCATCACCATCAGACCGACCGGTGTGTGTGACATCATCATCACCATCACCATCAGACCGACCGGTGTGTGACATCATCATCATCATCACCATCAGACCGACCGGTGTGTGACATCATCATCATCACCATCAGACCGACCGGTGTGTGACATCATCATCACCATCAGACCGACCGGTGTGTGACATCACCATCAGACCGACCGGTGTGTGACATCATCATCATCACCATCAGACCGACCGGTGTGTGTGACATCATCATCACCATCAGACCGACCGGTGTGTGACATCATCATCACCATCAGACCGACCGGTGTGTGACATCATCATCACCACCATCAGACCGACCGGTGTGTGACATCATCATCATCACCATCAGACCGACCGGTGTGTGTGACATCATCATCACCATCACCATCAGACCGACCGGTGTATGACATCATCATCATCACCATCAGACCGACCGGTGTGTGACATCATCATCATCACCATCAGACCGACCGGTGTGTGTGACATCATCATCACCATCAGACCGACCGGTGTGTGTGACATCATCATCACCATCACCATCAGACCGACCGGTGTGTGATATCATCATCACCATCACCATCAGACCGACCGGTGTGTGATATCATCATCACCATCAAATTTGGAGAAATTACTCACAAAAGATCATTTAAAGTCGTTGTTGTGTAAAGCATCAGGCATTATAAAAAGTAGGTTCAGCAAGAAATATTTTGTTTGATTATGCTCTTTTTGACCATGTGAGAAAATGGTGACCGAATTGTCATTTTTGGCAGGGTGAACTATAACATTAATCATTTATTTTCTTAATTTTATTATTATTACTATGGAAATATGAAATTATTTCTTTAATGAAATGATGAAATAATAAACTAAAACTGCGTAGGTGGAGGTAATGTCTTAATGATGAAATCATCGAGTCGTGTCTCACCGCGGTGTAAAGTACCGGAAAGATTAGGCAAATGACTGGTGACGTAGGTCTTGCGCGTGTTTCTCAATACAAAGTACCACTGAAAAAAAAAAAAAAAAAAGTACGCCGATTTTGGACGTACATCATCGGTAGTTAGTTCAGACTTTGTGCATGCGACTGGGGAGTGTGATGTCCGCGACGACGCAGCAGCGTACTTGATAACTTCAGTCAGCTCGTCTTGGCTACTGCAATTTTCCTTACTGTATATTTACAATAAAACGAAATAGGATATCAAATACCACTGCCTCCTTTTGTTTTCATTTAAGCATAATAACAACTGCAGAAATGTACTTAGTTCAGGGATATGTGTATATGCAGCCATTACAATGAAACGAAATATTATATAAATTTATTTTCATTTTAACATATAGATAATTTGAATACAGACAAAAGAAAACCTGTTAGATTTACCCCGCAGCTGAATTATATTTTATGTTTAACCACTAAAGAGACATCAGAGCCAGCGGCACACATCAGAAGGTCTAGCTGAGGTGAGGCTGCTCTCTGCGGATACATGAGGACTGAGCTCCTGCTGATCGAGTGGAGCTCACCGTCGCAGAGATCTGCGAAACACATTTTTAAATAGGCGCTGTCTTTATAAATAAACCACAGATTTGAGTTTTAAACAACTACATTCTCGCCTGAAATACTTTTAAAATTACATTTCATGACACAATAACAGTAATATTTGAAAATGATCTGAATAAATGGTGTTTGAACTCAACCAATGCTGCGTGAACTCAGATGGCTTTGGCTACAGCAATTTTCCCCTCAGTATATTTACAATAACACGAAATAGGATATAAGATACCACTGCCTCCCTCCGTTTTCATTTAAACATAATAACAGCTGCAGAAATGTACTTAGTTCAGGGATATGTGTAACGTTATATACAGCCATTACAATGAAACGAAATATTATATAGACTTGCCTTTTTTATTTTCATTTTAACATATAGATAAATTGAATACGGACCAAAGAAAACCTGTTAAATTTACCCCGCAACTGAATTATATTTTATGTTTAACCACTAAAGAGACATCAGAGCCAGCGGCACATATCAGAAGGTCTAGCTGAGTTGAGGCTGCTTCTCGGTGGATAGATGATCACTGATCTCCCGCTGATCGAGTGGAGCTCACCGTCTCAGAGATCGGTGAAACACATTTTTAAATAGGTGCTGTCTTTATAAATAAACAACAGATTTGAGTTTCAAACAACTACATTCTTGCCTGAAATACTTTTAAAATTACATTTCATGACACAATAACAGTAATATTTTGAAAATGTTGATCCGAATAAATGGTGGTTGAACTCAACCAATGCTGCGTGGACTCAGAATGATGAGTGCCAAAGTCACCCCCGAAAGTTCCGGAACTTTGAAAAAGTACCACCTCGCCAGCAGGGACTTTCTGAGGGGCATTTTTTTACCCAGAACTTTATTTAGTTCCTGGTTCCTGCAGTGGAAACACACCAAGTACCAGGCCAAAGTCCCTAGTTCCTGGGTAAAGTTCCTGCGGTGGAAACGCGGCTTAACAGTAATATTTTGAAAATGTTGATCCGAATAAATGGTGGTTGAAGTCAACCAATGCTGCGTGGACTCAACCAATCAGAATGATTAGTGCCAAAGTCCCGCCCCCGAAAGTTCCGGAACTTTGAAAAAGTACCACCTCGCCAGCAGGGACTTTCTGAGGGGCATTTTTTTACCCAGAACTTTATTTAGTTCCTGGTTCCTGCGGTGGAAACACACCAAGTACCAGGCCAAAGTCCCTAGTTCCTGGGTAAAGTTCCTGCGGTGGAAACGCGGCTATAGAAAACATTTGGTGCATCATACAGATGAAGATGCGACAAGACAGCAGAGCAACTAGAAGTCTGTATTAGACAAGAATGGGACAACATTCCTATTCCTAAACTTGAGCAATTTGTCTCCTCAGTCACCAGACGTTTGCAGACTGTTATAAAAAGAAGAGGGGATGCCAAACAGTGGTAAACATGGCCTTGTCCCAACTTTTTTGAGATGTGTTGATGCCATGAAATTTTAAATCAACTTATTTTCCCCTTAAAATAATAGATTTTCTCTTAGTATATTTTGACTAACTTACATTAAACCCCTCTGATTGGTCAGTGCTTTTAACAAACATGTCTGTCATTGTCTACAAAACTCAACACTGCAAAAACATGGTGTAAATAGATACATTTGCCTTTGTAATTAGAAACCATTGCCTGCTTTTCAGCGGGAACAGAATACAGACCGACGAGTCAAAAGTAAATATTAAGTTGAATATTAACTCTACTTACTATGATTTCGGGCTGTGGATGATTTTTTATGTCTCTGTAGAGAAGATGATTCAGTGTAGCTCTTCCCACATTGATCACATGTGTATGGTTTCTCTCCAGTATGAGTCCTTTCATGCTTTTTCAGATTTGATGAAGAACTGAATCTCTTGTCGCAATGTGAACACATGTAAGGTTTCTCTCCAGTGTGAGTTCTCTGGTGCATTTTCAAATGCTCATCTGTAAAAAAAGTCTTCTCACACTCAAAGCACATATAAGCTTTTTTGGCAGTATGTCTTTTCTGATGTGTTTTTAAACTTTTCAGCAGTGGAAAACTCTTTCCACACAAAGAACATGAATACAGACGTTTCTTCTTTGTATGAAGTGTCAGGTGAATCTTTAGGTCCGAAGACCTTACAAATCCTTTGCCACACTGATCACATGTGTACGGTTTTTCCCCAGAGTGGATGTTCATGTGCTCTTTAAGGCTGCGTTTTATTATGAAACTCTTCCCACACAGATCACATGTAAACGGTTTCTCTCCAGTGTGGATGTGCATGTGCAACTTATGGTTTGTTGATTGTGTGAAACTCTTCCCACACAGATCACATGTGAATGGTTTCTCTCCAGTGTGGGTCCTCTCATGCGTTTTCAGATGTGCTGATAAACGGTATCTCTTGTCACAGTGTGAACACTTGTAAGGTTTCTCTCCGGTGTGAGTCCTCTCATGTGTTTTCAGATTTGCTGTCTGAACAAATCTCTTGTCACAGTGTGAACACTTGTATGGTTTCTCTCCAGTGTGGATCCTCTGGTGTGTTTTCAGATGTCCTGAACAATTGAATGTCTTGTCACAGTGTGAACACTTGTATGGTTTCTCTCCAGTGTGAGTCCTCTCATGTGTTTTCAGATTTGCTCTCTGAACAAATCTCTTGTCACAGTGTGAACACTTGTATGGTTTCTCTCCAGTGTGGGTCCTCTCATGTGTTTTCAGTTGTCCTAAACAAATGAATGTCTTGTCACAGTATGAACACTTGTATGGTTTCTCTCCAGTATGGGTCCTCTCATGTGTTTTCAGAGTTGCTGTCTGAATGAATCTCTTGTCACAGTGTGAACACTTGTATGGTTTCTCTCCAGTGTGGGTCCTCTCATGTGTTTTCAGTTGTCCTGAAGAAATTAATCTCTTGTCACAATATGAACACTTGTATGGTTTCTCTCCAGTGTGGGTCCTCTCATGTGTTTTCAGAGTTGCTCTATGAACAAATCTCCTATCGCAGTGTGAACACATGTAAGGTTTCCCTCCAGTGTGGGTCCTCTTGTGCATTTTCAATTCTACAGCTGTAATAAATTTGATAGAAAAAAAGAGTTTGATGTTATCATGATCTACAGTGCATAATATCATCCAAAGATTCAAAGAATCTGGAGCAAATGTATTGTTTTTTTTATCTGCCCTGTGTCTGAGCAATCACGCAGTCTCTGGGTTTTGTTTCCAGAAGATAGACTTTATTTCAGAGAGAAACAAAGCCGAGATCCTCTTTGTGAGAAGATCTCCCGAATGCTAGGTAGCATCTCATTATATAGTATATATATAATATACTATACAGGGCGTTACCAAATAGTCAGACTTTTCCTTATGCTTGCAATTTTGATACCTCCCTAGGGACTTGCTATGGTAAAGAAAAGAGGCCCATTGCATGTTTTTCCAGATGTTTCCTATCTGTGGTGGTCAGGATGTTTTTTGCAGACATAGACACATTCCTTTCACACAAAGGCTATATGATTATAATGGAATAAGACACATATGCATATATGCGACTAGATTCATCTTGATTATACTTGATTGAGTAAAATCTTATTAATAAAAATATTCCACACAATCTCTGTGCGTAAGGGTCAAGGCCGGAAAACCATACTGGATGCCCATGATCTTCAGGCCCTTAGACAGCACTGCATCACATACAGGAATGATACTGTATTGGTAACGCTGTTTTATTTACATGTCTGTGAAGAGAGGTGACAGAGACCAAGATGGCAGAGAACGCACCATGTATATTTTCTTTATTTTACAAAAGCACATTATTTTGCTGTTGTTATGACTATACATACCCAGACCCTTTCGAGTTTGAAATGATACCTTATTCTTATCTGTACGATCAAAAATGAAGGAGTATTTACAACCCCAAATTAGAAAAAGTTGGGACAGCAGCAATTTAGGGCTAGTAATGAGGTAAAATGGTTAAATAATGATGTGATTTGAAACAGGTGATGTCAACAGGTGATTGTAATTATGATTTGGTACAAAAGCAGTATCCAAGAAAGGTCTAATCCTTTAGGAGCAAAGATGGGCCGAGGATCGCCAGTTTGCCAACAAATACGTGAGAAAATTATTGAAATGTTTAAAAACAATGTTCCTCAAAGAAAGATAGGAAGAGATTTGGATATTTCACATTCAACAGTGCATAACATAATTAAAAGATTCAAGGAATCTGGAGGAATTTCAGTGCGTAAAGGACAAGGGTGAAAGTCTAAGCTGAACAACCGTGATCTCCGATCCCTCAGGCGGCACCGCATCAAGAATCCTCATTCATCTAGAAGCGATATCACCACATGGGCTCAGGACTACTTTGGCAAACCTTTGTCAAGTACCACAATATGTAGTTACATCCACAAATGCCAGTTAAAACTGTACCGTGCCAAAAGGAAGCCCTATGTTAACCAGAAGCGCCATCGACTTCTCTGGGCTCGGAGGCATCTGGGATGGACCATCACACAGTGGAAACGTTAACTGTGGTCAGATGAATCAGTATTTCAGGTATTTTTTGGGAGATATGGACGCCGTGTGCTCTGGACCAAAGAAGAAAAGGATCATCTAGACCGTTACCAGCAACAAGTCCCAAAGCCAGGATCGGTCATGGTATGGGGTTGTGTCAGTGCCCTTGGCAAAGGTAACTTGCACTTCTGTGAAGGCATTAATGCTGAAAAGTACATAGAGATTTTGGAGCATAATATGCTGCCTTCAAGAAGACATCTTTTCCAGGGACGTCCATGCATATTTCAACAAGACAATGCAAGACCACATTCTGCACACATTACAAAGTCCTGGCTGCGGAGGAAGAGGATACGGGGACTTGACTGACCTGCCTGCAGTCCCCACCTGTCTCCAATAGAGAAGACCCCGTACTGTTGCCCACCTTAAGACTTGTTTGCAGGAAGAATGGGACAAAATTACACCTGAAACCCTTCATCACTTGGTGTCTTCAGTCCCTAAACATCTTTTAAGTGTTGTGAAAAGGAATGGCAACATTACAAAGTGGTAAATGCTTTACTGTCCCAACTTTTTTTGAAATGTGTTGCAGGTCTGAATGACAGGAAAGGATGCATATTTACAAATGACATGAAGTTGACCAGACAAAACATGAAATATTTTGTTCATATTGTCTGCAATGAAATACAAGTCAAATAAATTTAGAAATCACTTTTTTTATTTTTTTGCGTTTTCCATACTGTCCCAACTTTTTCTGATTTGGGGTTGTACTTCTGTTTATGCCGTTGTTTCATCCCACTGTAAAATGTGTCAACACTTCCTAGGCTCACATTGTCTATGCACAACCCCATCACAGACAAGCAGCATGGCAGAAAGAGTGAAGGATGTAGTTTATTCTTTGCATCTTATAAGGTTGCAAAAGTTAGATTCCCAGTGAAATGCTCTCCAACAGCAAATGCAATGAGTTAGCTTCTTTCATTTCTGAGAAGATCAATAATATCAGAAAGGTGATCAGCACACAATATATTTCTTAATTCTGGCTGATATTTAATTCCGATATCAATAAGAACACCATTATAAAAAGCCTTGTAAAACTGCCAAGAATGCCTACAACAGATGTCTTTTACATTCTGCTTTTATTTGTGTTTAGTCTTCATACAAACAAGAAATGTGAAATCACTGTCAAATCACCGTCATCAGACTCACGTAAGTAATATTCATATCTTTAACTTCAAACTATAGGCAAGCATACACTACCAGTCACAGTTTTTGAACAGTAAGATTTTTAATGTCTTTAAAGAATTCTCTTCTGCTCAGCAAGAAGTTTTAAATATTGATAATCAGCAAATCGGCATATTAGATCATGTGACACTGAAAACTGGAATAATGATGCTGAAAATTCAGCTTTGATCACAGGAATAATTCACATTTAAAAATGTAAAAAATGTAAAATATATTTAAACATTTTAGTAACGGCTGTAATCAAGGCAGCTCCGCTCACGAACTCTTCTTCATTAGATAAAATCAAAATCAATATTTTCTGAAGACAGTCCTTTCCATTCAGAGATAAACTTATATAAAGCACCTGCGACGATTTGATTTTGTAACGTTCAGTGCTCATGTCTATTCAACTAAGTCAAAAGCCACAAATAAATCTATTTATGGGGAAACACTGGTAATTTATATCGAAATTTAGTAAATGTCTTTAGAAATCATATCACCGTTATTTATTCATTTATTTTTGTGCTTAACTCTTTTTATCTTTAATTCAACAAAACAACATCAATTCAAAGAAACAAAGGAGGGAAGGGGGATCAACAGCCATATCAATAATTTTACAGTCTGTAAATCAAAGAAGTAAACTGTCATATTAGCAGAAACCATAAAAAATACAGCTCCAGGTGACCCACGACAGACACCAAAAGTTTCTCCTCCATCATTGCAGTCTCTGGACTTGCTAAAAAATGGTAAACTTTTGTCACCACATCGGAAGGCCACCCCTTGCCATTCATTCGATTGGACAATGGGGAAAAAACCGTGAATGACGTCAGGCGCCTTTCCACTCAGAGTTGCTTTTTTTTTTCAACTTGAGGCACTCAGAGCACTCCTCCAATAACACAGGGCACCCAGACTCATAAACAGCGTGCAAAGCGCTTACTGCCAACAGAAATTAATTTAAAAAAGCTGCGTTTCTGTGACACACTGGTCACGGAGGGGAAACATAATTGAAATAATTCAGTAATAGTCTGCAGCATCTTCACACACAGATGTGATATGCCTCTGTAAATAAATACTATTTAAATTCACTTCTTGCACACTTTAATCCTCTTTGTATGTAACATGGAATTGGAATCAATGATGTCCACTGCAGGGCACTTACATTCGAATAGAACAAAAGTCCTATGTGATAACAGATGCATAAAAAATATGCAGAGCGGGGTGGGGAACCGCTGCTTTAGATTAAATATATATTTATTATTTATTTAGAAGCCCAAACTGAGCAAAAATAGCAACTTGGTGCATTTAATTAAATTCATGCAAACTATTACTTTATGCAATTGGTATGCCCACAAAGATTTCAAGATGAACAAATAAACGTTTCTCAAAACACTGTTGTATCATTATTTGTTCAATTTTAACACAATTTTTGCTAATTATTTTGATCATGTTGTAGGATCGATTTTCTTTTGTTCAAATTGATAATTAAGAATCCTTAGAAATAAATGTATTAAATATGATTTATAGGAGTTATTTAGGATTAAGAGGATGACATTTAATTTTATCTTTTAATTTCTTTAGTGTGCTCTTAAACACAACCTGTTTGTTCTTCAGTGTGTTTGGTTCTGCAGGGTTCTGGATCTCTCATGTTCTCTCTGTCCTTCAATAAACTCTTTTCACTTGATGAGAATTTTCCGGCATTTATAGGAATTCTGAGACTTAGAAATATAATTATAATTCTGTCAAAAAACGCTGGACTCGGCAGCACAGTTTTAACTTTTTGTGCAGACATTAGTGTGCTTATTTGGCAGTTATATTGGCATAGTAATAGTAGGTGTCTGTGGTCATAAAAAAAAAAAAAAAAAATTGCAAACAAACTGCAACTAATCATAAACATCTTTAGTTTTTCTAAAGATTTCTGTCTGCCATTAACCATATAGGATATAACTGAATATTTTCATATCTATGAAAGCACGAAGAAGCACGCACATCTTCATCACTTTAAAAGATTAACACAAACTTTAAAGAAACACACACAATGGTTCGTGTCCGCATGACTTTAGTTCCCTGTGATGTTCCTTTCCTATCGCCAGAACAGGCGCATAAATAGTGTTCTATCCGATGAAAACAATTTAGAAAGAACCCCGTAGGATGTTGATTAAACAAACCGTGTAAAATGTTTTTTTAAGGATGTGTGAACAAGCGATATATCCGAACTGCTCGACTCACCTCAGAAGACACAGCAAGCGCACGCTGATGTCCGGTTCATGGAAGAATCGTTTGATTTAACCGGTTCTTCTCAGTGAGTCGGTTGAACCAGTTCACCGAAACGAACGGAATCGTTTGAAACGGTTCGCGTCTCCAATAAGAATTAAGAATGAATCCACAAATAACTTCTTCTTCTTCTTTGACGTTTAATGGCGGTCGGCAAACCAGCTTTGGTGCATATTCCGCCATCTACTGGGATGGAGTGTGAGGCACTGATGTCAGAAATAAACAGGAGAGAAACAAACAAACAAACAAAAAATATTACTTCCACCTACCCTACCTTTCTATATTGTCTTATATAAATTTGTTGCTTTAAAAAAATAAATAAAAAGAGCTTCAGATCCTTTGAAAGAACTATTAAATATATTCGGCAAAGTTAAAGAATGTATGCCAACAAATCGTTTTTTAATTTAATTCTTTCTTTTCATATGCCATACAATTGATTATTACATGCGCTACAGTTTCTGAGAGTGCACATTTATTGTACTGACCAGAACCATGTTTCCCTATCGATTGAAGTGATTTGTTGAGGGCAGAATTACCAATTCTTAGACGAAAAATAAGTCTTATTAAAAATTAAAAGTCTTAATTGACAAAGTCTATATAGATCTTACAAAATTTCTAATTGTCTTGAATCAGATTTATTAAACTATTAAGAACAGAAAACGAATCTGAGCAAATGTGTTGTACACTATCCACTTTACTGTACGCAAACCTTCCTCGTGATCGCCATAATTTGTGCAGTCTTGTTCATTACTCACATTTAATTAATTCATAAATGTTAAAATCAATATGATTATTTAGTGTATTAAGTTCTTGCTAGATGCATGAGTTTCACCAACGTGTTCTGGGTCATAAAATAACTGCTTATCAAAACCAATTTGACGTCACTGTATTCTGTTTGCACCTATATCTTTATTTGTGCTCCTTTCAGGCACATGATCGTTAGTTAAATAAGCGGAGATGTTCTGTTTATCAATAGTAGGACAGGATTTAATGATGTAGGCTATTTGTGATGTGCTTCTTTTCCTTATTATTAATCTTTATTGTTAACCATGTTGATGAGAAATGTGATGTATATGTAAAGTGCATAGACTCATTTAATTCAGTTTTATTCTATAATGTTGTAATCATTTAAAAGGAACTTCTTGGACTCCATCTGGTTGAATGTTTTTTTTTTTTTTTTTTTCATTCACACCCTTCCAGTTGATCCTCCTCCCAACATCAATATGAAGATGTTAGAAAGGATGTTTCCATGTGACACGTTCTGTGTCATGGCCCCCAACAGCTACAAGGGAAGAAATATAAAATGTAGCAAAAATCATGTCAATGTCTTATCTATTAAAGGGTTAGTTCACCCAAAAATGAAAATTATGTCATTAATTACTCACCCTCATATTGTTCTACACCCATAAGGCCTTCATTCATCTTCAGAACACAAATTAAGATATTTTGATTAAATTCGATGACTCAGTGAGGCCTGCGTTCAAAGCAATGACATTTCCTCTCTCAAGATCCATACAGGTACTAAAAACATATTTAATGTGAGTTCAGTGGTTCTACCATAATATAATAAAAGCAACGAGAATTATTGTGCACCAAAAAAACAAAACAATCAGTGATGGGCTGATTTCAAAACACTGCTTCATATCTCTACAAATCAAATCAGTGACTCGGATCAAACGGCTAAACTGCTGAAATCACGTGACATTGGCGCTCTGAGTCACTGATTCGATCCGTAAAGCTCCGAAGCAGTGTTTTGAAATCAGCCCATCACTTTATTGTTGAAAAGTCATTATTTTGGGGCTATTTTGGGATTCAAAAAGTGGTTTTGTCGCAATATTAAAATTGAACCACTGAACTCACATCAACTGTTTTAAATATGTTTTAGTACCTTTACACAACTTATTATGAATTAATATGGTATGAAATAATGATATGAAACAACATTACATGAGGTGGAGAAGTGTCAAATGTAAATAAAAATAAGACTCAAGCTAGTAAACTAGAACTAAAGTTTACTGATACAAGTGGGTTGTTAAACTTTTACCCATAAGTTATAGGTATGAATCTTTTGAAATGGCACAATTTTTACACGTTAAAAGCTGTAGTTGTGGACCACTATCAGTATTTGACTAAATTAAGTATAAAACAGTTTTTAATCTTACTTTCCTCAGATGATAGATTAAATAGAAGAAATACTCCAAAAACACACTGGTGGCACTTGAATAAATTGTAAGCTGCAACAGAATAAACACACACACACACACATATGGTAACTTATTATGAATATGATATAAAATCATGATCTGAAACAACATGGAGAATAGTCATATGTAACTGAAAAAATTGCCTCAAACAACTAGAAGTTCAGTGAAAACAAACATTAGCTTTACTCACCTGCTGTTCCACTCGAAATTAAAGAAAATGTGCCTTTAGGTCGGATTGGACTGAAAACGTATTTATAAAGCTTATTAAATCACCCCACCTCCCAGAAAGATAAAGAAATGATGTCCAAATAGTGTTTTACTCAAAAGGTTATTTGCCAAATTACTTTTCACTCAAATCTGAGTTTACCAATGACCAGTAATGTTACTGGATACAACTGTACAAATAAAGCATATTTTAACTCTTCTTACCGTGTTCAGTCTTCATCGAGCTGATTTTAGTCATTGGAGTGTGCACAGATCCACACTTCAAAATAGAAAGAAAATAGAATCGTTCTCAAGCGCCGGCCTCTGTTCACTCAAGACTGTGTGTGTGACGCCGTTTCATTGAGAACGTGAAACTACTTTGTTTGTCCTTCCAAAAGAAGATACGACTAGAAATCATGTTTGTATCATGTTTATAATGGGTTTTATGTTTATGTCTCGTTGCTCCGGCCGGACAGGGCATCACAATATGTTAAGAGACGTAACATTTCCATTACACGCTTGAGGCATTCAGCCAATCACAACACACTGGATATCTGGCC
Source organism: Carassius gibelio (assembly GCF_023724105.1). Classification (NCBI taxonomy): domain Eukaryota; kingdom Metazoa; phylum Chordata; class Actinopteri; order Cypriniformes; family Cyprinidae; genus Carassius; species Carassius gibelio. Next base: position 7,144,673 of record NC_068417.1, on the reverse strand, counting down.
AATCACAGCAGACCTCGCTTTTCAGAACGATGAGCTTTGTGAAAATCGACACGTTTCAATGAGGGGGTTTTGTAAACACATTACACCAAAACAATGTTGTTTTTAGCAGCATCATATGAAAACTTTAAAGGAGAAGCAAAGGAGGATCGTTTGCCAACCTGACAGTAAAGCTCATTAATACTGAAAACCCATTATTCAACAGCTGACCATCCCAAACTAATGTCTAAAAAACTAGTTATTTATTTTTGACGAGAAAAGTAGTTTAAAAATCAAACGCCAGGTTAAATGTGTTTTCCTGAACATCAGATCATTTAAGAGGATTTTGTTAACATCAACATTTCATCTAAGAAAAAGAAAACAGACAACACCAAGCTGTTTAAATAAATGATTAGAGAAAATATTACACACAGAAATACTGTTTTTAATAAACTGTTTTAATCAGTTTTAGTATTTTAGTTATTTTAAGTTATGTTTGTACTGTCGGGAATGACATGAAAATGAAGAGAAGCACAATATGAACTTTTTATACTGTGTTTCTGCTTTGTTGTAATGAGAGGATTTGTGATTGTTAGCTACAGACAGACACATAGCTAACTTAATATAGAATTAAATAGAATAACAATGAGTAGAAAATGTAAGATCGCAGAAATGTTTTAAGTAACATGGAAATTTGGCACATTGTAGATTTGATTTATATCTTTTGACACATTTAAGTGCTGCACTTGACAATCACATTTAAACATCTGAATCATTATGAATGAGTTTAATAGAAATATTATTAAACTGAAGAGCCAGACAGACTCAACTGAGCTTCTTCCTCCTCTGTTCCAGCTTTACATTAAACACAATGATCATCTGCTTGAATACTAAAGCTACATTAATCATTCAATATCATGTTTCTTACACACATGCTGCATTATTTGATTGTAAAGTCTGAGTCTCTTCACCTGTATGGATCACATTTACACATTTATCACACATTTATTTCTCCTCATAGACACAGTAGTGAAGCTCTTCTGTGGATCTTCAGCTGATGTTTACTGCTCCTCTCAAGACCACTTCACTTTATGATACACAGCATTCATCAGCTTTTGGTGATGGATCTTTATCTACACTCTAAGATTGAAACAGAAGATAATCAGAGTTCAGTGGAATAAAGTACCAATTAGTTACTATATTTCAATCACTTTTTCATTTTTACTTTTTCACCATCACTGTTTGTCCTCTAGTTTAAACATGTTTGTATTGGTCTCAGTAAATAAGTGAAATGATTGCACAGCTCACTGGAATACTGGATTCTGATTGGTCAGTGGTGACATTCGGAGGTGTGTTATTCATTAGGTGTGTGTCATTAGCAGCAGAATAACACACAGTCATACGGTATTTGAGTCGGGCGTTTCTTTGACTTCTCTCATATCACAGCACCGCGCTCTCACTCGTTTCATTCAAACACAACTGCTATTAGCTTGTGCCTCAGTTACTGACTGGATTTACCCTCAAACCAAACCGCAGGAGATTCCTGTTAATAGTAGACTTGAGGAGACATTGTTCAAAGTGTGTCTTGTTGTTCAAGTTGTTGCTAACTGAGCAGAAGTGTTTAGCTGAACTACCTGTCTTTAGTTATATTCCTGCCATCAGTTTCACCAGGGAAGAACTGCTGAACATTCGGCAGAACGCACCACAAGATGTTTTTCCGGATTTCAATTATTCAGATGTTTTAGTGAACGTTGTTATCGGAGGAGCGGCGGCGCTGATCAAGCGATTCAGGACGCGCAGACGGGGGAAGCGAGCGGGAGCAGAGACAGAACAACAACACCCTGACTCTGTTTTAATCATTCTCGGGGACTTTAATAAAGCCAATCTGTCCCGTGAACTGCCAAAATACAGACAGCATGTTACATGTCCCACAAGAGACAGTAATATATTGGATCACTGTTACACCACAATAAAGGATGCATTTCACTCTGTTCCACGAGCAGCTTTGGGACGTTCTGATCACCTTCTGGTTCATCTTATACCGTCCTACAGGCAGAAACTAAAATCAGCTAAACCTGTATCAAGGACTGTAAAAAGATGGACTAATGAAGCAGAGCAGGATTTACGATCTTGTTTTGACCTCACTGATTGGAGTGTTTTTGAAGCTGCTGCCACCGATCTGGATGAACTCACAGAGACCGTAACATCATATATCAGTTTCTGTGAGGATATGTGTATTCCTACAAAGACTCAACTAATTTACAATAATGACAAACCGTGGTTCACTGCAAAACTCAGACAGCTCCGTCAGGCCAAAGAAGATGCTTACGTGAAGGGGGACAATGTCTTGTATAAACAGGCTAAATACACAATGGAAAAGGAGATCAAAGTGGCAAAGAGGAATTATTCTGAAAAAATAAGGACTCAGTTCACTTCCAACGACTCCGCATCAGTGTGGAAAAGTCTAAAGAAGATCACCAATTACAAGACACCACCCCCCAGCACCGTAGAGAATCAACGACTGGCAGACGATCTGAACGAGTTTTACTGCAGGTTTGAAAGAACACCCATCACCTGCCCTGAATGCCTCCCCACAAAAACATTCACACCCTTCACAACTCCTGCAACCAGCCCTGAATGCCTCTCCAAACTACCGTTCACACCATTAACAGCTCCTGCAACCCATCCTGAACACCTCTCCAATCAAGCGCTCTCACCATTCTCACCTCCTGCATCCCCCCTCTCCCCCACACCTACAATTCAGATCAGCGAGGATGCGGTGCGCCAGGTCTTCCGGAAGCAGAAAAGGAAAAAAGCACCAGGCCCAGATTGTGTTACACCAGCCTGTCTGAAATCCTGTGCTGACCAGCTGGCCCCCATCTTCACACAGATCTTCAACAGATCGCTGGAGCTGTGCGAAGTCCCTTCATGCCTCAAACGTTCCACCATCATCCCCATCCCTAAGAAACCCAAAATTACAGGACTAAATGACTACAGGCCTGTGGCTCTAACGTCTGTAGTCATGAAGTCATTTGAAAAACTGGTGCTGGCCCACCTGAAGGACATCACTGGACCCTTGCTGGATCCTCTTCAGTTTGCCTACAGAGCAAACAGGTCTGTGGACGATGCAGTAAACATTGGACTGCATTATGTTCTGCAACACCTAGACAGACCGGGGACTTATGTGAGGATCCTGTTTGTGGACTTCAGCTCGGCCTTCAACACGATCATCCCAAACCTCCTCCTGCCCAAACTAAATCAGCTCTCTGTGCCCACCTCCGTCTGTCAGTGGATCAACAGCTTCCTGACAGACAGGCAGCAGCTAGTGAGGCTGGGAAAATACACATCCAGCACCCGTACAATCAGCACCGGAGCTCCCCAGGGCTGTGTACTCTCACCACTGCTCTTCTCCCTGTACACCAACGATTGCACATCTAAGGACCCCTCTGTCAAGCTCCTGAAGTTTGCAGATGACACCACACTCATCGGCCTCATTCAGGACGGTGACGAGTCTGCTTACAGACAGGAGGTAAAAGAGCTGGCTGTCTGGTGCAGTCTCAACAACCTGGAGCTTAACACCCTCAAAACAGTGGAGATGATCGTGGACTTCAGGAGAAACCCCCCTGCACTCCCCCCACTCACCATCATGAACAGCCCTGTGACTGCAGTGGAGTCATTCAGGTTCCTGGGAACCACCATCTCTCAGGACCTGAAGTGGGACATTCACATTGACTCCATCGTAAAAAAGGCCCAGCAGAGGTTGTACTTTCTCCGCCAGCTGAGGAAGTTAAACCTGCCACAGGAGCTGCTGAAACAGTTCTACTCCAAAATGATCCAAAATCACTCTGGACCCCTCACATCCAGCACACTCCCTCTTTGAACTGTTGCCATCTGGTCGACGCTACAGAGCACTGAGCACTAGAACGACCAGACACAGGACCAGTTTCTTCCCTCAGGCAATCCATCTTATGAACAGCTGACAATAATGGCGAACACACTACACTTTATATTTATATACACACACACTTTATTTATCTAACACACATACTTAGTATACACTTAAATCTTGCACACAATATATATGTACATACATAACTTCACTTTGTAATATACCTGCCTACAATTGTCATTTGTATATTGTCATTCACTGTCTACATATTTGTATTTTTTATTCTTTTATTATGTGTTTTATGTTCTGTCGCTGTCATTCTGTTGTACTGCGGAGCTTCTGTCACGAAAACAAATTCCTCGTATGTGTAAACATACCTGGCAATAAAGCTCATTCTGATTCTGATTCTGATTCTGATAATGCAGATGCAGCCGGATGTTATCACCGAATAAGTCTCTTCAGGAGGACACAAGTCCTGATCACCCTGTCGGGTTTATTCTGTGAAAACAAGCGGCTGGAGGGACATTATCTCTTACAGAAAGTAAGTGTAAAGTAATGTGACGTGTTGCTTGTCAAAGTAAAAACACACAAGAGACAGAGACATTGATCATGTGATGCTGGACGACTGTGAGCTGAAGCTGAATCTGCTCTGATTTTACCAGCGTTTTCCTACAATCTGAACAAATCTATTTCAAACTCTAATGATTCACTATTACTGATCTCATTAATAAAGCAGCTGTTGCTGTAGAAAGCTGTGACAGTCTGCTTTTCTTCTCTTTCCTCCTTTGTGTTCAACATTTTTATCAACTTTACATTTCATTCAGACACAAACCCTTTGAAATAAAGCTTGATCATTTGATCAACTCTTTTCACTAATATCTGAAAGTATATATTTGTTCAGATATCAGAGGTAAATGAATCTCTTTAATATCACAAAGTGAAGTTTACTCACATCAGTTCACAGTTTGAGTCTCGTAGCACATCAATGAGCTTCTGCTTTGAGTCTCCAATCTTATTAACACTCAGATCAAGCTGTTTTAGAAACTGCAGAGCTTTTGTGTTTGTCAAAGACTGAGTTAAAGAAGAAACATCTGTAATGCCACAGCCATAAAGACTAGAAAGAGACAAACAGAGGAAGAGAGATCATCTTACAAACAAATCATTAAGATGAAGAATCTTTCACAAATATAATGTGAACACATTCATCATGAGATATTGAGTATAAAGTGTTTTGTTGAACTCTTATGTGCTGTTCGTTTAATGTTTTTACTCTACATTCATGTAGTTTTTTGAAGGATTTATGATATTTTGTAAATGTATAAAATGTATTAATTAAAAATATATTTTTAAATATTTTTTTATATAAAAAGAGCTTTTTATGTAAAATAAGACTAATTCCTAATTGTGATTAATGGGGATAACATGGCGTGTGTGTTTTCCTCCATCGCAGATCTGCTGGTGTCTCCTCTTCAGACTGTGTGTGTTATCTGTGTTGTGACTGACATTTTGACTAATTATGTAACATTATTTATATGAGAGTTTAATCGTTCTGCATTGTGCACTTCACTTTCGTGTATTTTGTGGTCTGAATTGTGGTGAATTTATTGATTTTATTTGATAAATTAAGAAGAGAAAGTATTGATTTGATCATTTCCTCATTCATTTCAAAGTGGGTCTCCAGAGAGTGACCTTATTAACAGTAACACACAACCAGATCTCAATCCAATTTAATTTCTCTATTTGTAGATCTATCAAGTGTTGACAACCGAACAAAGTCTCATGTCATTTAGATAAAGGGAACATTTGTTTTTATTTCAGCAAACATCATTTGGGGTCTCAAAAGACCTTGAACAGCACATAAGAGTTAAACAAAGTGATTTTCATCATTTTTATTCTTGTCTGTGAATGTTACTGACCTCAATCTCTCCAGTTTACAGTGTGAATCCTTCAGTACGTCACATAAGTGATTCAGTCCTGGGTTTTTTATTTGATTCCCGCTCAGGTTCAGTTCTCTCAGGTGTGATGGGTTTGATTTCAGAGCTGAAGTCAGGATGAGACACTGTTTTTCTGTAATATTGCATCTCCACAGACTGAAGACAGAAAGAGAAAACACATTGAATCAGACACGTTATGTTCATGTGGGAGAAATTCATCATGTGTTAACACCATACAGTGTGATAAATAAAACCTAAAAACAATATAAGTAAATAAATAATCATTCAGCCATAAACTTTTGAGGATATTAGTTACATTTCAAGCCTGAAGAATCTTTAGTCAGACCAAAAAAAAAAAAAACAGGATCAACTATAGAACCACTTTACCATAACATGAAAACATTAAAAAAAAAAAAAGTGTTTAAATGTAACAAATCAAGAAAATTCTGTTCATAAATCTAAATTTACTTCAATACATTTTAAGATTGAAGTTTACAGTCAACAAGTACATTTTATGATCATATTTTGTTCTTTTTTTTTTTTTACTGCAGGTCAGGAATTAATTCTAGATGAAAAGCTGATAATTGTTTGTTATTGCTGTGATCTCATGAGACTGACAGGTTTTCCCTCCTTCACATCATCAGACGAGAGAAGAGATGTGTTCATGAGGGAAAGTGATAGTTATTTTCATTAAAGATCACAAGGGTACATTTATTTTTGGAAATATATTATGTGCCCTGATAAATCAATCTGACTGTAAGTGCTGTAGAGTATAATGATACTAACACTAGTTTCTCCAGCTTGAATTGTGTGTTCATCAGTAGATCACTGAGGTGTTTCACTCCAGAGTCTCCTAGTAGTTTATTTCCGCTCAGGTCCAGTTCTCTCAGGTGTGATGGGTTTGATTTCAGAGCTGAAGTCAGGATGAGACACTGTTTCTCTGTAATACTGCATCCTAACAGACTGAAGACAGAAAGAGAAAACACAATGAATCAGACACGTTATGTTCATGTGTGAGTAATTCATCATGTGTTAACACCATACAGTGCAATAATTTAAAAGAAATACAAATTAAGAACTGCCAAAACCTTATATTTCCATTACATTTAATCATTTAGCAGATGCTTTTATCCAAAATGACTTATAAATTACGACAACTGAAGCAATCAAAATCAACAAATGAGCAATGATACACAAGTGCTATAACAAGTCTCAGTTAGCTTTTTTTAAAGTTTTTATTTTATTCAATTCAATTATTATCGCATGCGCGACCAAAATAAGAAATGTGCTGTAAATGAGTTCAGAGTGTGTGTTTGTGGACCGACATGGTTGACTGCTATTAATGCACAATTACCATTTTAGATCGACAAACTGTAGTGTATAAGATTTCTATTCAAACTGAAAGAATAAATCTAGGCTTCCTGTTAATGTTTTCAAAGCACAATGCAGAACTGTGACATTTCATTCACTGACGCTCTTTAGACTAAACCCAGAAGCACATAGACTTACGAGCAACCCGCCAAAATAAAAGCTTGCTGAGTTTAAGTTTGAAGATGAAAAATTAAAGAAATTCAAATTCAAATAATAATAAAAATATTAGCACTTTATTTTTAAGTTTACTATAAAATAATTGTATTTGTATTTAATAGTCCCATTTTATTTTAAAATAAAATAGAATTATCACACTTTATTATTTAGTTTATTATTTTATTTAAATAAACACTTATTTAAAAATGCAGTAATATCATTACTATTATTAATGTATGTTTTATTGTTATATTTGATGGGTCACCAGCTTCTCAGAAGAGAACCAGGCTGAAAAACTGATGTGCTCTTCTGAATGTAGGGCTGCTCAATAAATCACATGCAGGGGCGTAAATTGGGCGTAAAAGCTAGAATTGCACTTGTGAGGAAGTGTATCCACAGAGGAAAGTCGTACTTCTATAAGTGCAGCATGAGACAGCGATTGAGTCTGTTGTAGACATTACTATCCTCACAGTGTTGCCAAGTCTGCAGTTTTCTCATGGATTTGAAACTTTATCAATGTTGCCGTGGGTTAAAACGACCCCAGTGACGTGTATTTTAGCTTCGGAACGCTATTTTTACCAAGGGACCCCCTCGAAATGTGGTTAGTTTGGACTAGTTTTGAGAAGCAATTAGGTGGATTTTGTTTTGAAAACCTGGCAACCCTTTCTGTCAAGCAGGTAACATTATTATCACTAGTGGACTCATCGAAAAATGTGTGTGTGTGTGTGTGTGTGTGTCTCTCTGTGTGTGTGTGTGATATGTACAAGAAGAAAGCAGGCCCTGAACTAAAGCACTGTGAGGTGAGGGAGAAGAGACTCAAAATATTAAGCTTAAAACACATTTTTGTCCATTTGAGTTTGTTATTTTAATACTTACACTATTATTTAAAGTGATTGATTTCAGATGGAGCAGCATTTAATACACAGAACCGCAGTTCACTATCAAGATATTAAATAACACATTAATAATCACAGATGAATCGCCTTCGATTATGGTTAATCAGTGCAATGGATCATGGGAAATGTAGTCCAGGGGACACATAACAGTCTGTGTAGTGTGAGTCAATATAATAGAAGGAGGATCTCTGGTGGAGAGCGGACGGAAGACCACCGACAGGATTCATGACAGTTGTGAGGAGAAGAAAAGTTATTCAGATGAAAGATCAGGATTATAAATACATTGTGCGCACAGATAAATCATTTCAGCACTGCAATATTCCATAAAAAATAATAACTGTAAACTTTAATTTCATGGTGACTTTATGAAAGTAAACAGTAATCTTTAATCTGACTGTAAGTGCTGTAGAGTATAATGATACTAACTCTAGTTTCTCCAGCTTGAATTGTGTGTTCATCAGTAGATCACTGAGGTGTTTCACTCCAGAGTCTCCTAGTAGTTTATTCCCGCTCAGGTTCAGTTCTCTCAGGTGTGATGGGTTTGATTTCAGAGCTGAAGTCAGGATGAGACACTGTTTCCCTGTAATACTGCAATCAAACAGACTGAAGACAGAAAGAGAAAACACAATGAATCAGACACGTTATGTTCATGTGTGAGTAATTCATCATCAAATAACAGCATCTTAACCTACATTGTGACTTTATTAAATAGTTTTCTTCTATCTTTTATCTTTCTCTCAATGTCTTGATAAAACAAAAAACAGAGGAAGAGTGTCTGAACACCTTTGGATAATTTTCCACAATTTGGTCTTCAAAACAGAAAAACAAATAAGTTGTTCATTTAATCAAATAATTGACACTTCTCATGATTTATTTACAATTTCTCCTGATTCTTGATAAAAATACAAAGTTTTAATTCCTAACAACCTTGTGTGAAAGGTGTTAAAATATTTCCTATTTTTTTATTTCTGTCATATAATTCTTATTTCATCTTTTGTCTAAAACTGATCATATTTTCTAAAATAAAAGTCCTGACTGCTGTGTATTTGTGTTTAAATTTATTCTGGTCTGCACATCACTACAACGTAAATGCATTCGCTCTGCTCTGTCCAGTGACTTGATCAGCTTTGCTCCACAGATTCAACTTTGCACATCTAAATAAAACTGTAGGTTTGTCTGTGTGCGTAGATGTGAAGTACAGTAATATTTCTCTGAAACAGGTCAGACTGAAGAAGCAATGCCTGCACAGAATAAAGCCCAGTCTGGACCGGTTCTGTTCAGTTGTGTTAGACACAACATCAAACTCCATCATTTCACCAACAAAGAAGTTAACAGAAAACGAATAATAGATAAGTCACTGGAACCAGCGCTATCACAAAACAAACATGATAAAAGCAGACGTTTGTTTGCTTGCTTTGTTAAAGATTTAAATCCAAAAGCATCAATGTTTTACAATAATAAGAGATACATTAATCATAATGAATTAATTTATCAGGACTAAAAAAATAGTCACACAGAAATAAAGCGGTATGAGCCGTTATATCACAAAAGAAAGAGGACACATTCCCTACACTCACTCACCCTCAAGACATCCTAGATGTATATGAATTTCTTCTTTCAGACAAATATAATCAGAGTTATATTAAAAATGTCCTGGCTCTTGAGTGATATATTCAACGATCACAGATTAAGGTCCTTTCAAGAGCTGAAAGACTGCTACAATCTTCCTGGTCATTCCTACTTTCTGTATTTAATGTTGAGAAGGGCAATGTGTGCATATGTCGTCAGTGGAACCGTAATCTGGACTCTCATCCTCTGTTGGACTGTGTGAATTATTCTCAGGCACGAGGAGCAGTGTCATTCATTTATAACAGATCACTCAAGCAGTGCTGCGGCACACTCCCCATCACTACTATATGGGAAAACGATCTGCCCCTTTCAAACCCAACTGGGACTGGATTTGGGAAAGTATTCCAACAAGGTTCAAAAATCTTGCTCACCAACTAATACATTATAAACTCATTCACAAGGCTTACGCTACTTCATATGTCCTGCACAAAATGAAGCGCTTGCCTAACCCTTTCTGCTCAATCTGTAGTTCAAATACTGTGGGGACTTATGTTTTATGAGTGTCAACATGTTGGTGAATTCTGGGATCAGGTTTTTCAAGTTTTGACAGAGCTGTGTGACGTGGTTATTTTCAAACATCCCAGTCTTTGTTTGTTGAATGATGATGCTGAGCTCAATCTGAATGTTAACCAGCGAAGGATCCTTCACACTGCTCTAACTGTGGCCAAAAAGATCATTTTTAAAATCTGGCATGAACCCACATCCCCAGTGTTTAAAATGTGGCTTATAGAACTCAAAAATATTGCATTGTTGGAATACACAACAGCGAGAATTAATAAAGCCAAACCAAAATCTCAAACCACGAATCTAAGACCCCCCCCCCCGTCTATTTATTTGATCTATTTATTATTTATTTATTTTATTTTATATAGTTAAGTTGTGTCACGCATGTTGACCATGTTCTATTCTGCAATAAAAAAATAAAAAAATAAATAAAATGTCTTGGCTCTTACAAGCTTTATAACGTGGGGTCGGACTCAAATGAGAATTAAAAGACGACTGTAACATTACTAGTCATGTAACATGTGAAATGATGTAAGATACTCACTTCAGTGTGTTGAGTGTACAGTGTTTATCCTGCAGTAGAGCAGAGATCTGATTCACTCGTGTGTCTCCTAGTTCATGTTCTCTCAGATTCAGCTCTTTCAGGAGTAACGGGTTTTTACCCACAATTCCAGTCACATACTGACAGCCTTCATCTGCAGCAGGACCCAAAAACCTTCAGAAGAGAAGATGAAGCTGGAATCAATTCAATGTGCATCGCATCACAAAACATTTAAAGATTATCAAACATTGTTTGTAACGAAAAGTACAGTTCAAGTTAAAACAGTTGAACATTTAAATATACAAATCATTTTTAAGAAAGTCAAAAGTAAATTCTTTAAAATAAACTCTGGGGCAGAAGCTCACTAGATCATGATTCTCAAAAATCTGAAGCCCTTTCTGGCTTTTAAGCAGGAGATGAGGAAAGTAACCAAAGAGATAACTAGCTTGTGACAGCTAAGCATTCATAGTGATCTATTTAGTTGATCTTTTGATGCTGGCTCTTTCTATTATTATGTAGCAGAATTCACCAAACACTGGACTAACACAAATGATAAAGAGTCGAGGCTGAATGTTTTTGTCCTCTGTGTGCTACACAGACATTAGTAATCAAACACACAGATCATCGTAAAAGACCAAACTAATAGAGCACAGATCACCTGCTCCAGTGGTTCCCAAACTGAGGGACAGTGTACAGTCAGCAGATTATTCTGCCAAATAAACCTCTGCAGGGTGATAAAGACTACACTGAATCATTTCACCACTTATGTGGCCAAGTAAATAATTGAACACAAAATATTAATCTGACATATTTTAATGAGCTCAACATTAGCACTCAGTTATCAGTTGTAGCAGTTGTGATTGATTCATCAATCACACATCTAGTGGTCTGTTATTGATACAGAGTTGTATTGCAGGGAGTCATGTAGAAATATAAATGAACGATGCATGGTTCTGCTCTAAGCGTCTACAGCAGACAGGAATACAGAAGCCTATATGTTAAAACATTCAAATAGATCATTTAAATTGATAATATTTCACAATATTACAGTGTTTGCTGTATTTTTAATAAATAAATGTAGCATTGGTGAGCGTAAGAGACTCTCAAAAAAAAGAAAAGAAGAAGGGGTGAGGGGACCTTGAAAATATTTTTCTCTACAAAAGAGGGGCCCGACAGAAAAAGTTTGGGAACCACTGGCCAACTCAAACACAATATTTAATTTAATTTAATTCTTACAGGCCCCACTTTTTGAGAAAAACAATGAAACAATAAAAAAAACACTTTTCAGGTCTATGTCCAATCGCTCACTTTTTCTAGTTTTGTAAGGCCATTATTTTTTTTTCTCATATCACAATATAATATTGATATCTCCTGGACAGTGTAAAATATTGTGATATGCATTTTAGCTCATATCGCCCACCCCTGCTCTGGATAGTTTTATTTAACTGATATCTGTGTCTATGCACAATTATCACGGATCTTCTCCTGACACACATCACATGTCTGTGGTCTGTGATAGATCTGCTGTAGTAGATCTACAGTGTTGTGAATCTGAGCTTGATGGAAATTAATGTACAGTGCATTCAGTAACGTTTAAACAATCAGGATAATAAATCACACTGAATATGTTTTTCATGAGAAATGTCCACAATAACACAATCATAAATGTTAATTGAGGCACCAAACTACTGAACACCAGCACATCTAGTGACCCAAAATGTCTGATTAAGCTGAAACGTTTAACACAACTAAACTGTGCTGACATTTATCATCAAAACAACAGCAGCTGCAGCATCTGATCTTTCATGTTTGATCATTTTCAACATTTTTAATGCAACAAATTGTATACCTTACTAAATTAGTCAAATACTATAATTCACATGCGTATCATTTATTTTTCATTATTTCATCAGATCTCACCTCAGTGTGTTGAGTTGACAGTTTGGATCCTGTAGTAAATCACTGAGCAGCTTCACTCCTGATTCTCCAGGATCATTTCCTGTGAGATCCAGCTCTATCAGGTGTGAAGGGTTTGATCTCAGAGCTGAAGACAGAGCTTTATAACCTTCTTCACTGATACTGCAGTCTGAAAGTCTATTAGAAAAGGTTTAATTTTATTCAAAGTTATATAAATTAATATTACTACTACAAAAAGGTTTAATATATTTCTTCTAATCAGAGAAGAAAAAAACATTTTGTCATCTGATCATGTCTTTCCTTTTTTAGATTACTGCAGTAACATTTGCATTTTGAGCCAAAGAGAATGTTATTGTTAAAAACCAAAAGATGGTTCATTACACTCACCTGAGTTTCTCCAATGTGCATTTTGTATTTTCTAATCCTTTCTGGAGTTTCTTCACCCCTGAATCCTGCAGATTATTGTTGCTCAGGTCAAGCTCTTTCAGACTGGAGTTTGATCTCAGGACTGTAGCCAGAGCTGAACAGCTTTCCTCTGTTAGACCACAACCACGCAGCCTAAAATGATGAACACGAGGGGAGAATTTACAAATACAAAGTATGGTAACACTTTACAATACGGTTAAATTAAATGTTAGTTAACGTATTAATGATGAACATTGAACAATAAATTTTTTACAGTATTAATTAATCTTTGACAACGTTAGTTAATGAAAATAGAGCTGTTCACTAGGGCTGTGAATCTTTGGGTAGGCAGCGATTCGATTCGATTCACGATTCATAGGTTTTCGATTCGATTCAAGAACGATTTCTGCAAATTTAGAACGATTCAATTCGATTTGATTCACAATTAAATTCGATTCGATTATAATGTTTCGATTCTGCACTCTTTAAATGCATTCACAGGATTCTTTAAATGCTAAAACAGGGGGCATTTACCGTAGCCTTTATGGTTAGAGAACCATAGGTTTAAAAAAAAAAAAAAAAAAAAAAAAAAAAACACTTTGTCTATTGTTATATGCTAGTTTAATGTTGGTATGGCATGACATGGCATACGTAAAAATTTATGTAAGCCAAGATAAAGATAAAAAAAGAGCTTTAAGAGTATTATGTATAAGCTAACATTTTCTCACACCAGGGGCGTAGCCATCATTTAAGAAGTTACAGCAATATCAAATACAATTGTTTTATGTATGTAGCCTATGTATTATCATAATTATTATTTTTATTATTTATTTTTTTTAAATATTATTATTATTTTTCACAAGGAATTCTCTTCTTTTTTTATTACTTTTAATTAGCTGTAAGAAATCAAATACACTGCTGGACAATAATCAATCATTTGTTATCGATAATTTATTCCTAATGGCAATTTTATGATTGATTTATATACTAGGCTACATTTAATTATCAATTATTTTAATTTTCTGCACAGAATAAGGTAGAAAATATACTTTATAGTTTCTGTACTGTAATAAATTCAGTTTAGCTGCAGATAAAGCCTGGCACATCTATGAGATCGAGATCACTTTTCTTTCAGTGTGAAAACTTCTTTATCTAATTTTCAGAAAATAAAATGCTATAGTAGCTATTAAACTTTTCCTCTCCATCAGAGAATGATGATTCTGAGAGAAAACACGCCAGATGTCTGTGCAATCCTGTGACAGTCTCAGGCGGATAAGAGGCAAGAACACGGTTCAAGGTCTCCATTAATTTGTGCGTGTAGTAATTTAATGTGTATATATTTTTGAAAGCACTGAATCGCTACGGAAATCGCGATTCATTTGATTCTTAGCGTTTTTAATCGATTTCTGTCCGAGATTGGTGATTCACGATTCAAAAATCATGTTTCAAGATCGATGCATATGAATCGTCAGGGTTTGTAATCGATGCATCGAGAAAATGAGTGAATCGTTACACTCCTACTGTTCACTGTTAGGTTAATGTTAATTCACAGTGCATTAATGTAAACAAGCACTACTTTTGATTTTAATAATGCATTAGGAAAGGTCGAAGTTAACATTTAAGGGACCATATGACTTTATTCAATCATTAAACAAATACTAAAGGTTATGTAATATGTCAAATGTAACAAGTAATGAGCTCTTCTAGAAATTACCTTTACAATAATAATCCATTAAGTTAATTAGTTTTATTCTTGTCAGTTTACTCTGCAATTTAGTGTACAACTGAATCCAAAATGGCCTTGAGACACATCCGCTAACCTGAGATCCTTCAGTTTACAGTTACTGAAAGGGGTCATAAACTGAGAAATTACATTTCCCTTGATTATTTTTACATAACATGTCAACATACTATAAAAACATCCTGTATGTTTAAGAACTCAAAACCTTCTAGTTAGTTCAAAAACAGCTTTTATGATACAATACAATGTTTGTTTATTTATATAGCACATTTAAAACAACAGATGTTGACCAAAGTGCTGCACACATGGATATTGGCATTAGTAAAGTAATGCTGTTGGGCGATTTTAACATTTATGTTTTCTGTGCTTCTAAACCATATTCTGCAGGATTTTTTAAGTCTTTTAAGGATTTTTACTCAGTGGGTTTCTGGTCCAACACATATCCATGGTCATCCCCTTGATTTGATTTTAACCCATGGTTTTTCTGTTTCAAACATTTAAATCAGCAGTGCATCTTTTCTGATCACAGGCTGGTTCTTTGTACTGTCCTCTTACGAGGCAGAATCCTCAGAAATCCATCGCTGACACGTTTGACTCGCTTTTTTACATTCTAGTGAAGATTTTTTTGGAGCCTGCCATTAAGTCTGCAACTAACTGGAGTTGGACTCTACTCTGCTTAATCTGGATGCTGATGCACATCTTAATCTTTTTAATTATACTTGTGCTGACATCAATTATACACAATTATATTGCCCCCTTGAAGTATAAAATTCATAAGCCTGTACCTGTGCCCTGGCGCACACAATATGCATAATCTGAAACGGACTTGTAGACAGGCTGAATGCAAATGGAAGAAGGACAGATTGCAGGTTTCTTATGAAGTTTTGGGGAACTTCTATAACATGTTTCAGAAAGCTGTAAGGGCTACAAAAAGCAAAATATTTGTCTGAACTTATCACAAAAAATTTTTGTCACAAACCTCAAGTTCTTTTTTCTACTATTAACTCTGTCTAATATCCATCTCTGCATTCTTTTCTAGAGTCGTCTACTGGAAAGTTTTTTGTGAGAAGATCACAACATTAAGATCCCAGCTGTCTAACTCAATATACTTTTTGTATGATGTTCCATTATGTTCTTCTACCTGCTCAGAGTTTGAACCTATTGATTTCACCTCGTGTAATGAAGTTGTTGGTCACCAAAAAACAACTAAATGTCCTCAGGATATTATTCCATCTCTTTTTCTTAGACCAGGACCAACTGTGTCCATGAATTGTCTGTTATTGTTTATTAACATGTTTGTCTTCTATCTCTTTCATTTCATGGATTTAACGAGTTATCCGAGTCAAAGCGTTACAACTTCTTCACCGACGCGCACGTGTGTTTGTGTGTGTGAAATTCGGTGCTGAAGTGAAATAGCTGGGCAGTTTGATAGCCAAATTATAAAAGGCTGCCTAATAAAAATAATAATAGTTATTATTATTATTAGGCCTATAATTAAATACATTAATAGGAGAATGAGCCTTATATCGTCTTGACTATCGAGAGATTCTATCGTCTATCGGCACAACCCTACAACATACAAACAACCTCATGTTTGAAAAACAAGAAAATTTAAGTTTTGAAATGGCCTAACATAAGTCCACTCTTAAACCACATTGAAATGCTGGGTTAGAACCTGCAACATAGAGTTCATGCTGGAATAAAGCCAAATAATTTAACTGAACTGAAGCAGTTCTGCCTTCAAATCTGTAGCAAATTAACGAGGTCCATGTTAACAGATGGATCTGAATTCTAACCAAATACTAGGATTGGTCACAAAACTTACCTCAGTATCTCTAATTTGCAATTTATATCCTTAAGTCCAGTGCAGAGTAGCTTCACTCCTAAATCCTGCAGATTATTATTGTTCATGTTCAGATCTTTCAGATTGGAATCTGATCCAAGAACTGTAGCCAGAGCTGGACAGCTTTTGTCTGTTAAGCCACAATCATTTAACCTACAATAAAAATAAATAAAATCACAGAGTTAGATGCATATAATACATTTGTTAAACACAAAAATAAAATTTATACCAACAATTTTTACATGAACAGAAAAAAAACATATATACTGCATATTTAATAGAATTGTATTCATTCAAATGTTGTAGATAAAACAAACTAGCTGTCACATTTCACACATGAGGAGCACGGGATCTAAGGAGGGAGGAGATGAGAAGTGAATAATTCAAAATGGTTTTATTAACAAAGGCTGGGGATCGCACAGGAGAGAGCTTTGGGGCTGGAGATGACACCCTTCTCCTCCTCCCTAGTTTCCTCTTCTGGATCGGGGGGAAGGTTGGTGAACTAGAGTGCTAAACGACTGGTGGGCTTGGTACAGCAGGAACCGGCAGGCTTGCCACATGAACAGACGGCCAGCTTTACTCTGGAACGACAGGCAGACCTGTAGGGCGGCTGGTAGGCTTGTCTTTGGCGCAACCGGCAGGCCAGAGAGCCACGGCCGGCAGCCTTGACTGAAGAATGACATTTGATGGCTGACAAAGAACTGCACACAGAACGCACTATAAAATACATGGACACCAATGGGAAACACCTGGGAATTAATTAATACACACCGCTGGAGACAAATACACTCAAAAAGTGAGACGAACAGGAAGGACCAAATAAGGGCAATAAAGACAAAACATGAACCAGAGATTGACACTAGCATGCTTGTATTCAGCTTAATAAAATATGTATATTAATAATAAGCTTATATCATTAATGGCAATGATATATATATATATATATATATATATATATATATATATATATATATATATATATATACACACACACACATATAGTGCTGCTCTATCATCTTGATGAGTTTCATAAACTTCTGCTATAAAGAAGATATAGAAAGTTGAACTGCATATTGGAGTGGAAATAACTATGGAACAATGTGGTTTATAATAACATGACATGCTTCTGTAACTAAACAGCTTGCTGAAAACAGAAATTTCTACATAAATCCCATGTAAATCTAATAAAATATCATTGCTCTTTATATAAAAAAATATAATAATAAAGTTAAACAATGTGTGTTATTATTTAACCCTAACAAAGATATACACTTATAATTGGTATATGATTAATAATCACTATAGATCAGGGTTGTCCAAAGCTGCTATGTATCAATGTAGATTAATGCAATTTTACAAAACATTAACAAAGAACAATAACTTACAGAGCTCTTTTGCAGGTTTTGATGACTGCTGATAATCTAATGAGACACTCGTCTGATTTCTTGAATTTCTGCAGCTCAAACTCCTCCAGCTCCTCGTCTGATGTCAACAACACAAAGACCAAAGCAGACCACTGGGCAGGTGAAAGATCAGCAGATGAGAGACTTCCTTTGCTAAGGTGGGTCTGAATGTCTTCCACCAGAGTTTGGTCGTTCAGTTCATTCAGACAGTAGAACAGATTGATGGATCTCTCTGGAGACAGATTAGACTCTAATTTCTGCTTGATGTACTGAACTATTTCCTCTTTGCTCTGCTCATTTCTATTTTTCTGTGTCAACAGACCCTGTAAGAGTCTCTGATTGGACTGGAGTGACAAACCAAGGAGGAAACGAAGAAAAAGATCCAGGTGTCCATTATCACTCTCTAGTGCCTTGTCCACTGAAGTCTTGAGCAAATCAATCACGGTTTCACTTTTATTTTCCTGTTCTGTAGAGTCTTGATCAAAAACATATTTCTTGTTGATGTCTAGAAACAGATGTGCATAAAGGGCTGCAATAAACTCTTGAATGCTCAAGTGAACGAAGCAGTACATGGTACCAAGAGTGATCCCTGTTTCCTCCTTAAAGATCTGGGTACACATGCCTGAGTACACTGATGCCTTACAGACGTCAATACCACAGGCTTCCAGATCTGTGTCATAGAAGATCACATTGTTTCTTTCCAGCTGATCAAATGCCAGTTTCCCCAGTGAAAAGAGGGCATCTTTATCCCAGGAAACATCTGGTGTATGTTCTCCATCATATTTTCGTCTGCTCTGCTGGATCTGAAATCTGAGGAAGTGTGTGTACATTTGTGTCAGAGTCTTAGGAGTGTCTTCAGTATTTGACTCCTGCAGTGTTTTGGAGACATCATCAGCCTGATTGTTTTTCACAACATCATTTCTTTTCTCCTCTAAAATGTTCTGGAGAACAGTGGCTGAAATCCAGCAGAAGACTGGGATGTGGCACATGATAAAGAGACTCTTTGATTGTTTAACATGATCAATGATTTCTTTGGCCTGATTCTCATCTGTGAATCTTTTTCTGAAGTACTCCTCCTTTTGTGCATCATTGAATCCTCGTATCTCTGTCAGTCGGTCGATACAGTCAGGAGGAATCTTACTGGCAGCTGCTGGTCTGCTGGTGATCCAGATGAGAGCAGAAGGAAGCAGATTTCCCTTGATGAGGTTCGTCAGGAGAACATCCAGAGAGGATGGTGAGGAAACATCAGACCACGTCTCATTATCCTTAAAGTTTACAGGAAGACGACATTCATCCAATCCATCAAGAATGAACATGACTTTAAATTGATTTCTTCTTGTAAGGTTCAGTCCTTTTGTCTCTGGGAAAAACTGAGTTATAAGGTCCATCAAACTTAGTTTTTCTTGCTCTTTTAAGTTCATCTCTCTAAATGGAAGAGGAAATATGAAGCTGATATCTTGATTTTCTTTTCCTTCGGCCCAATCCAGAACAAACTTCTGCACAGAGACTGATTTTCCGATGCCAGCAACTCCTTTTGTCAGTACAGTTCTGATCTGCTTGTCTTGTTCAGGTGCTTCAAACAAATGTTTGCACTCAACCTGTATCTCCTGTGATTCATGACGTCTGGAAGCAACTTCAATCTGTCTCACCTCATGTTCAGTATTGACCTGTTCACTACAACCCTGAGTGATATAGAGATCTGTGTAGATGTTCTTCAGAAGGGTAGAGTCACCTTGCTTTGCAATTCCTTCAAACACACATTGATACTTCTTCTTTAGGCTACACTTTAGCTGATGAATGAAGAACAGTTCATCTAAACAGAAACAAAAATACAGATATTGTTTAATCTTATTTTCTCTCCTACATTTATAAGTGACAATCTGACAGATGATTACGAGTCTCTCACCTTCTAGAGTATCAGCAGCTTCATCTTGCTTCATCTCTCTCAGGAAGTAGAGCGTGAGATCAAGAGCTGCTTCTTTCATACTGCATCTGTTCTCATTAAAGTCCTTCACAAAGTATTGCAAGTCCTCTTTTTGTAATATTTTCTTAAACTTTTCCAGTTCTTTCTTCAGAAATGTTATTATTTTGCCCTCAAGGTGCTACAAAGAAAGAAGAGAATGAATGAGAGATAAAAAAAAAAAAAAAAACTATATTTGGTGAAAATTATTTATTCAGTAATTAAAAATATTCATCAAAAATCAAGTTGAGACAAGCATTACTTTGTTGTAAATATTAATAAAAATAGGCTTTCATTCTTATTTTATAGGTTCTTAAAAAGAAAATTTTGAAATAAAGGTTCTGTCACACTCTTATTCAATAACATTTGTTTATTATAATTATTAAATATTCTTAAAAATGTGTTTTATTACCTGGAAGATCTGCAGGAGACTGTCTGTAAAATTATTGTGGTTCCTGTGAGACTGTAAATCTGGATCTAATGTTTCATACTGAAGCCTGATAGTAAATAAAATAAATCAAAATACTGCATTTTTCCGATAATTATTCACTGACACACTTTCTGACACAGTCTGGGTTTAAAGAAAAATAAGAAACGCATCAAATACCGTTTGGTTCGTGATGTTTCTTCACTGAAGACTGGTCCTTCACCCTTTGAGCAGTTACTCTTCACAGACACAGAGCTGGACACATGTGAGTCTGATCTTACACTAATGACACAAAGAAAACACTTTACTACAGGAGCTCCTTCAGTCTCATTTAAAGAGCTTCACTGTTGAGGATGGTAATGAAGCACAGTATAGACATGTATTTGTCCATCTATGACTATGTCTACAGACTCCTGAAGATGCACCACTGCAAAGAAGACTCCACCTCCTCCCGGCGACCAGGTGATGACGCTGACCCCAGACAGCGTGAGGAGATCCTTCAGCAGGATCAATGCACGCAAAGCTCCAGGTCCTGACAACATCCCTGGGCGTGTACTGAGAGACTGTGCAGCAGAACTCACTGATGTCTTCACAGACATTTTCAACATCTCGCTGAGTCAGGCTGTTGTTCCCACATGCTTCAAATCTACCACCATAATTCCAGTTCCGAAGAAGCCATCTCCATCCTGCTTCAATGATTACCGTCCTGTTGCACTTACTCCCATCCTCATGAAGTGCTTTGAACGGCTAGTCATGCACCACATCAGGTCTGCCCTCCCCCCCTCCCTGGACCCCTTCCAGTTTGCATATCGGTCCAACCGCTCGACCGATGATGCCATCTCCACTACCCTCCACACAGCACTCACACATCTTGACAAAAAGGACTCATATGTCAGAATGCTGTTCATTGACTTCAGTTCAGCATTCAACACAATCATCCCTCAACAGCTCTTTTCATACTGATCCAGCTGGGGCTCAACACTTCGCTGTGCAACTGGCTGTTGGACTTTCTGACTGGAAGACCTCAGGCAGTACGGGTCGGCAGCAACACATCCAGCACCATCACACTGAACACTGGGGCCCCCCAAGGATGTGTGCTGAGCCCCCTCCTCTTCACTCTGCTGACCCATGACTGCACACCATCACACAACTCCAACCTCTTTATTAAGTTTGCGGATGACACGACTGTGGTGGGTCTCATTAGCAACAAAGATGAGACAAACTACAGGAGCGAGGTGAGCCGCCTGGCCGGATGGTGCAGTGACAACAATCTCTCTCTGAACGTGGAGAAGACGAAGGAGATTGTTGTTGACTTCAGGAGAGCACACACTCAGCACGTTCCTCTGACCATCAACGGTGCGACTGTGGAGAGAGTGAGCAGCACCAAGTTCCTGGGTGTGCACATCACAGAGGACCTCTCCTGGACTGAAAACACAGCAGCACTGGCCAAGAAATCACAACAGCGTCTCTACTTCCTCCGCAAACTGAGAAGAGCTAGAGCCCCGGCCCCCATCATGTACACCTTCTACAGAGGCACCATCGAGAGCATCCTTACTAGCTGCATCACTGTGTGGTATGGCGCCTGCAACGCGTCCTGCCGAAAGACTCTGCAACGCATAGTGAGAGCAGCTAAGAAGATCATTGGTGTCTCTCTCCCCTCCCTCCAGCACATCTACGGTCTCACTCGCAAAGCCCTCTGCATCGCAGGTGATCCCACCCACCCTTCACACAGCTTCTTCAGTCTGCTGCCATCGGGAGGAGACTGCGGAGTCTCCAGGCCAGGACCAGCAGACTGAAGGACAGCTTCATCCACCAGGCTGTTAGGAAGCTGAACTCACTCCCGAACTTGCCCCCCCTCCCCTCTTCTGCCCCAGGCACCACTGAACTATGAACACCCCCCACCCCCCACTAATATACGATGACACGCATCAGTCACTTTATGCAGGATTGGTCTGCTCACTACCTCATTCTCTATGGAACTGACATCATTCCACTACCTCATCAGTCAGTTAAATAAAATAACTGCTCTTGAGCCCTTTGCCACTTTTATCAGACCTAATAAGCTTTTGTTTTTGCACTAAAAAACCTTTTATCTGCACTGTTGTTCACTTCATTGATTTGCACTCTATCTGCCTTTTGCATTGTGCTGCTTTATTTAACTTTATTTTTAATTTTATTATATGTCTTTTTTAACATTCCCTTATTGTATAGTTGTATCTACATTTTATATTTTGATCTAGATTTTTAGCCTTTAATGTTAATGTTATCTGTATGCACCAGGGGTCTGAGAGTAACGCAATTTCGATTCTCTGTATGTATGTACTGTACATGTGGAAGAATTGACAATAAAGCAGACTTGACTTGACTTGACTTGACTTGATGGATCGATGGAAAGGCATATTCATGATTGGCTGCATGATCTATTTTCCATGGTTAATTTATACCTCCTTGTGGCTGCTTGTGTGATTGTGTTACTGGAAAGAAGCTCCAGACTGAGTTCAATAAAGAGGAAATCAGTCATTTATTGTATTATTTCATTCATTTCTATCACAAGCATCTTAGAGGAGAAATAAGCCAACACAACATTATAATGTCCAAGATAATAAATACATAGATGTTTTTTTTCTCACTGAAGTTCGGCATGTTACCATACTTTGACCGGTCACTCTTCACAGACACATGCGAGTCTGATCTTACACTAATGACTTTCTTTTTTTACTTGAATGGAGAACAGAAGTGTCAACGCTACACAGTTCTGTTAGCATACTTCAATTTAAGGGAACATATGATGCTATTTTAAAAATTCATCACTTTGTTTATTGGGTGTAATAATAATAACAGTAACAATGTCGTTGTAATAATTACCGTATCTGTTGAACTCAGAGTCCAAGTCTGAGCTGAAACTTTCAGAGATAAGCTTTTATTTTGCAACTCTCTAATCTTTCAGATACAAACTCATAAAGTTATAATTTTTCTTCTTCACTGTAACAACTTTATGTCCTGAAGTGTCAACATAAAATACAGTTATTTAGGAGTGGTTTATTGCATTTTATGTAGTTATTTAGGTGTGGTTTATTGTATTTTCTGTACAGTGTATTTAGGTGTGGTTTATTGTATTTTCTGTACAGTGTATTTAGATGTGGTTTATTGTATTTTCTGTACAGTGTATTTAGGTGTGGTTTATTGTATTTTATGTACAGTGTATTTAGTTGTGTATATCTGATGTAGTACACAGGAAGCTGGGAGAAAATGCACTGCAGCTTCATAAAGCGTGCTGTACACAAGCTAACCTTTGGGTCGTACGGCTCAGGAACAGAGTTATTAATAAATCTTAAACACTGAATCCAAACAAAGAGGGTTTGCTTTCTCATCCAAACACACAGCGTCTCTACAACATGACGACAACACTACAAGTCACTGAAGCCTCGTCTTCTCTTTGTGTAAACCTTTGAACAGCATTACGTTAATAATTTACTTTGTGGTGCAGACATTTGTGAAATTAATATCTGGACTTCAGTCAAGGCATTTTAATCATTTCTGGATCAGTGTTCTCTGTTAGACAGAATAAATCCCTTTACAGCAGACTGTGACCTTCGTAACTTTGAAGATCGTACACAGATATATTGCACACTAAAGGAAAATGATTGTCTGACAATAAATTTATGACTTAAAACCAAGGTCACTGATGTGGAATGATTTACTTTAGTATCTACAGACCCAGTGCTGAAGAGCGACTGTAAAGTGACTAAATTATGATTCTGATTTTTAGTTCTGAGATATTTTAATCTATTGGCTACTTTTTTTTTAATTTCAATGTTATTTTTAATTAGGAAATTATGAAGCTCTGAAGTTCTGTGAAGCATTTATAAATACAAAAAGTTTGTAAAAGGGATAGTTCACCCAAAAATGAAAATTCTGTCATAATTTACATCATCTAGTTGCTTTCTTAAATTGAACATAAAATATATTTTGAAGATTGCTGGTAATCAAACAGTTGGTGGTTCCCATTGACTTCCATAGTATTTTTTTTTTTTTTCGACATGAGGGTGAGTACATTTTGGGTGAACTATCCCTTTAAAGTTTAGTTTTTTCCAGCAATCCTCTGAACCTGCAGCAGTGTTTAAAATGATTGTCTGAAAGCAGACTCAGTCTTACCTCTGTTTGTGTGAGAGACTCATCTTTCCTCTCTTCTCTGACATACTGCAGATGAACAGCTCAACACTGAGATCTTTGTGTCTCTGAAGACGATCAGATGCTCATCATGACCTGGACATGACAATCAGATCAAGATCATGTTTCTGCTTCTCTGTGGTTTGTTACTTATGCGACAGACAGGTATAAGTTATAACTGAACAAATCCAGCTTCATCCAGCTCTGAAACGCGTTCATCATTCTCCTAAATAAGTGTAATGGTGAAAGTATTCAGACTTACTTGCAGTAGTTCAGACGATCTTGTGCTTCAGGGACAGAATCCAGAAGTCTTTCAAACACTTTCGGTTTGTGATCGCTGTTAAACACCTGTGCGATCTTCACGATTGATGTTTGTCACCTGACACGACTTCATCTTGGAGAAACTCAAAGTCCAGTTAACAACAGATCTCGTGCATCAGCGCCACCAACTGGACAGAAATGTGAAGCACAAACACACCTGCTTTCTCCTTCTTCTTCCTTCTAACAGCAGATCCCAAACTAAAACAGTGCACTAGCGCCACCTGCTGTTTCTTCACATTCTCCCTCTCAATCTGCTCCATTCACCTCCTTCTGCTACATCTGACTACTCTGAAGGGTTAATGAATAATGACAAATCATATCAAATAATCCAAGACAAACATATCAGTCTGAAAGGTAATGATTATATGCTATGTAACAGAATTATATACAGTCCTGTTTTTATTTGAAGAAACATAATTACATTTCTTTCATTACAGCAATAGTCTATGAATTCAGATTGAAGGATTTATTCAGTTATTCTGTAGGTTATGATGAATAATTAAGATATATGAAATGTATGATTCATTAAATTAGTTTAGATCTCAATTAATTATAATGAACTTTCAGTTTCTACATACAAAGTGAAAATGTCCAGTTATTTTCATCTTATTATCTGAATTTATCATCTCTGGTTGCTGTGATGTAGATATATGTGCTTTTAGACAGAGACATTGCTGGCTCTAAAGCGTAGATTTACTGTGGTGTAATACATTTCACATAATTACTCTGAGATTACTGACTCTAGTTAAGTCAGAATCAATTCAGATGTCACAATTTATTATCAGTCAGGTAAATATGTATTATACCAATTACAGAGCCAATTCAGAGATATCAAATCAATAGAAGACATCACTTTCTCAAAGACAGATCTAAGAGTGAGTATGGAGTGTATATGAACACACTGCACACTACGAGCTCATCTGGATACAGAAGGACCCGGATCTTCTTACAACATTTCCTGAAGTACTTCAGACCAAAGCAAACACTGATGCATTGATCACGTGATCATTTACATCTTTTTGGGGACAGATGGTAACTCACATTAAAGACCCTGGGACCTGACACACACTCGACAGTGAGCAGAATATCTCTAAACTCTTAGGATCTGTATTTACCTTCTTTATATTAACTGTAAGATTGAGATCATTGTAGCAGTCGCTCTGAGAGAATTCAGATCATACCAGACACGACTCAGAATATTACTTCATTCATGTACAACATCATAATACTAGAATACAAATGTTTTATGTGTTTAAACAGAACTTGAAAGATGAGATTTTGTGTTATAATAAAAGCGACAAAGCACAAAGCGTATCACAATTATTGAGTGGCTGGTGAACTACAAATAATGAATGTTCTTGAAAACTTATATTTCTTCTAACTAAGCATTTATAGCAGCAATCAAACGGCTTATGAATAGTCACAATATTTTACCTCAGAAAAGACAAGAATACATTTTTTTAACAAATTTATTTCTGAAGCATGTTGGGTTGTGTTTTTACTTATTTGTTTTCTGTATTTCTATGTGATATATTGTGTTTGTTATATGATGCTACTATGCTAACTGTCACTTGTGAGATTAATAAAGTTGTTAACTTGTGCTGGATCTGAAGATGATCTACTCTGAATGTGTTTAGTGTGTTTGTGTAGTAGATGTTTGAGTGAAACAGTGTGGATCCTCTGGTGTTTCAAATGTGTTGCTGTAATAAAAGTCTTCTCACACTCGAAGCACATATGATCTCTCACACCAGTGTGTCTCTTCTGATGAAGTTTTAAATTGCCCAGTTCTGAAAAGCTCTTTCCACATAAAGAACATGAATGTGGTTTCTCTTCTGAATGAACTTTCAGGTGATTCTTCAGGTGTGAAGCTCTTACAAATGTTTTTCCACATTGATCACATTCATGCAGTTTCTCTCTGGTGTGGATGTTCTCGTGATTCCTCAGACTTCCTAAATCTGTGAAGCTCTTCTCGCACTGATCACATGTGAACGGTTTCTCTTCAGTGTGGATCCTCATGTGAACACTGAGAGTAAAGTTGTTTGACAAACTCTTTCCACACTGAGTGCAGGTCAAACTTTTCTTGTTTCTTCTTCTCAGTAAAGAAACTCTTTCGGTCTGTGAGCGAGTGTTTTCGCTGGTTTTGCCGTGATGATTTTTCTGCTCTTCACTCTCCTCCATCAGATCTGAAATGAAAGTAAAAGCATTACAATATAAATAAATAAAATATAAATCAGAGAAATGTGAGTGAAAGCAGACTATGCAAAATTATGACCATTTTTATGAAATGAGGTACAATGATCTACATTAAAAATGGACACAAACCCATGTTTCTGTAGTGAGAACTATTCAATGTTTGATCAACTCCACAATTGGTTTGGTGTAGAGCCTTACACAGGCCTCAAATTTAGGCCTGAGCCCGTCCCAATTTATCCTTCTCAAATCATCACGACTTGCCTAAAATAAAATCTATAGATATACTAAAACAGTTCAAGCATATAACATTGTTTAAACGTTAAACCTAGATAAATGTACGCTATATTCAATAGTTTGTGCAGAGAGTGGAAGCTATGTGCGCTTCACAGGCTTTGAAATTACTTAAGAGTAATTTATTTGTAACTGTAACTACTTTTATTTTTGCTAACTTGCAATATCAACACAATGTTGTGCTTTTATAAAATAAAGAAAACAAACATGAAGCGCTTTCTGCCGTCTGGTTTTGAAAAGGAGTGCTTTACAAAAATGAACCGAAACTCAGTGAAAACATGCCTCACAGACATAAATATATCTATAGAAAGCTTTAATCTAGTACTTAATGAAATAAAACATTGAAAACAAAAGCTTTTTTATAATGATCATAATCCGTATAGAATCATGTCTAATGAGGAGATGGCAAGCACTGCACATGAACAATTGGCTCATTGTTTGTCGTGGTAATCAAAGCAAAACTATTTCAAAATGCAGCTTTTCCTGAAGTATTGGGAACTTTTAATAAGTCCCCACACTCCAACTTCTCCCTGATGCTCTGATTGGTCAACTGTCACCTGTATGCTAATGCGTGTGTTAGGGATGTTCATTCTGGTTATTTTTCCTAACCGACAACCGACGCTCATTAACAGATTATTAACTGTTAACCAACAAGATTATTTTAAATTACAATTGAATTAAATTAGAAAGTATAAGTGTCTGTGACCCGTTCAAAATACTAACATTTGTTTCCCGGGAATTCATTTTACATGCGCAAAAAGCAGCAAACAACAGGATTCACATGGTCTTCATATCACATCACGCACCTGCAGCGCTTCTATGAATTACAATTATGATGATTTTTTTTGACTGAATTGAGAAGTTGCTTCCACAGTTTCACTGAATAAATAAATAAATCAAGTGATTGTGCTGGGGCAGCATGCACACACAGTTACTTTGACAATACAGTCTCTTCATTATCATAATAAAATACATAAACACTGTGCAGTTTAAATATGTAGTAAAATTTGTGCCATTAAGTGTTATCACTGTACCACCGTGATGTTATGTAAAACATTTTGTTTTACGTAGATATTTGAACCTGAATGAAGTACATAATAAATACAAATACACCACAAATACGGAAACATTTGATTTTGTGTCGAATGAGAGACCCAATGTTGGTTTCAGTTTCGTTTTGTTTTAAATGAATTTGTTTTGGCTTGTCGTCTGTATTGCTATAGCTTCTTATATTTTTAATTCTTGTTCTTTTCTAAATACTGTTAATTGAAAGGATTGTTGTGGAGTGAGGGGAACTAAAATAGCCTAGCTATGTAAACTGTAATCCGGTACTGATTCCAAATTACATGACAAAAATTATAGTTAGTAACATAATCCATTACATTACACATTTTAGATAATCTAATCAGACTACTTTAGATTACTTTTGACCTAACTTGATTTAAATAGGATAATATTCTACCATATTGACATAAAAATACAAAGAGTAATATATACATATATATATATATATATATATATATATATATATATATATATATATAATTTCACAAAGCTTGTCAGAACATTCTGTTTTTGCTTCAAATTGGGTTATTATTAAATCAAATTATGTGTATGATTATTATTATATAACTAAATGATATTAAATTATATAAATTATATGTATATGAATTATATAACAAAAATTAAATAACTGTAATAACAGATTTAGGTTAAATAAAGATGTCAGTCTTTATTTATTTCTTTTTAGGAAACAAATCAAAGAAAAAAAATATACTAATTCTGTTTCTAACATTCTGTATGTTGCTGAAAAACTAAATATATATTGTGTCCAGTTTTTAACCCAGTCATTTAAAGATAACACATTTTTTAAAACAAAAAATACGAGTTCACATATCGCACCTAAACACGCGTGGTAAACGTAATTAGAACTAGATACTAAATTAGTTAAAAATGCCTATCACAGCTATGATTCGCGAACCCCAAACTGACTCAAATGATTTGCGAACCCGCTCCGAACTCCCAAACTGACTCAAATGATTCGCGATCCCCAAACTGACTCAAATGATTCGCGATCCCACTACGAACTCCCGAACTGATTCAAATGATTCGCGATCCCCAAAATGACTCAAATGATTCGCGAACCCGCTCCGAACTCCCGAACTGACTCAAATGATTCGCAATCCCCAAACTGACTCAAATGATTCGCGATCCCGCTACGAACTCCCTAACTGAATCAAATGATTCGCGACCCCCAAACTGACTCAAATGATTCGCGAACCCGCTACGAACTCCCGAGCTGATTCAAATGATTCGCGAACCCGGTCCGAACTCCCGAACTGATTCAAATGATTCGCGAACCTGAAACTGACTCAAATGATTTGCGATCCCGCTACGAACTCCCGAACTGATTCAAATGATTCGCGATCCCCAAACTGACTCAAATGATTTGCGAACCCGCTCCGAACTCCCGAACTGACTCAAATGATTCGCAATCCCCAAACTGACTCAAATGATTCGCGAACCCGGTCCGAACTCCCGAACTGATTCAAATGATTCGCGAACCTGAAACTGACTCAAATGATTCGCGATCCCGCTACGAACTCCCGAACTGATTCAAATGATTCGCGATCCCCAAACTGACTCAAATGATTTGCGATCCCGCTACGAACTCCCGAACTGATTCAAATGATTCGCGATCCCCAAACTGACTCAAATGATTTGCGAACCCGCTCCGAACTCCCGAACTGACTCAAATGATTCGCAATCCCCAAACTGACTCAAATGATTCGCGATCCCGCTACGAACTCCCAAACTGAATCAAATGATTCGCGACCCCCAAACTGACTCAAATGATTCGCGAACCCGCTACGAACTCCCGAGCTGATTCAAAATATTCGCGAACCCGCTCCGAACTCCCGAACTGACTCAAATGATTCGTGAAACCGCTCCGAACTCTCGAATTGATTCAAATGATTCGCGACCCACAACCTGACTCAAATGATTCGCAATCCCCAAACTGACTCAAATGATTCGCGATCCCGCTACGAACTCCCTAACTGAATCAAATGATTCGCGACCCCCAAACTGACTCAAATGATTCGCGAACCCGCTACGAACTCCCGAGCTGATTCAAATGATTCGCGAACCCGGTCCGAACTCCCGAACTGATTCAAATGATTTGCGAACCTGAAACTGACTCAAATGATTCGCGATCCCGCTACGAACTCCCGAACTGATTCAAATGATTCGCGATCCCCAAACTGACTCAAATGATTTGCGATCCCGCTACGAACTCCCGAACTGATTCAAATGATTCGCGATCCCCAAACTGACTCAAATGATTTGCGAACCCGCTCCGAACTCCCGAACTGACTCAAATGATTCGCAATCCCCAAACTGACTCAAATGATTCGCGATCCCGCTACGAACTCCCAAACTGAATCAAATGATTCGCGACCCCCAAACTGACTCAAATGATTTGCGAACCCGCTACGAACTCCCGAGCTGATTCAAAATATTCGCGAACCCGCTCCGAACTCCCGAACTGACTCAAATGATTCGTGAAACCGCTACGAACTCCCGAACTAATTCAAATGATTCGCGATCCCCAAACTGACTCAAATGATTTGCGAACCCGCTCCGAACTCCCGAACTGACTCAAATGATTCGCAATCCCCAAACTGACTCAAATGATTCGCGATCCCGCTACGAACTCCCAAACTGAATCAAATGATTCGCGACCCCCAAACTGACTCAAATGATTCGCGAACCCGCTACGAACTCCCGAGCTGATTCAAAATATTCGCGAACCCGCTCCGAACTCCCGAACTGACTCAAATGATTCGTGAAACCGTTCCGAACTCTCGAATTGATTCAAATGATTCGCGACCCACAAACTGACTCAAATGATTCGCGAACCCGCTTTGAACTCCCGAACTGACTCAAATGATTCGCGAACCCGCTCCGAAATCCCGAACTGACTCAAATGATCCGCGAACTCGCTCCTAACTCCCGAACTGACTCATGATTCGCAATCATTTCAGAGCTGATGTCAAGTCAAGTTTTCATTGACTAAAACTAGACTAAAATGTTGAGACTTTCAGTCGACTAAAACTAAACAGGATAAGGTTGACTAAATATGATAAAAACGAACAAGGACATTTAACTGGTTCCTACATTATATTTCTATACACTTCTTCTAATCTCACACACTATTTAGGATGATAGTATGAACATTGAGACACAGGGCATGTCTTTATAAATGGAGAACTGAATCATTGACTCAAATGATTCAAAATTCACAAACATGAATCCTTCAGTAACGAAACTGCTGTGTGTTGCTCAGAGAAGCGTTTGGAAGCGTTTTCATTAACCAAATGGAGCAAAAACAGTCAACTTTGACAATATATCAAATATTGAACTAACATGTATATGAACTACTCGTTTTAACACTTTAAAATGTCAAATTTTCAATCATGGTTTCCAGGGAAAACTTCACTCTCTTGGTCGTGTCATGTTGCTTAACTGGGCTGTATGTTATAAACATAAGAACTAAGTTACAGTTTTATGTTTCTTCTGTGTGCAGTTGTGTTCATTTGTTTTGATTTCTCCAGGAGATTCTCTCTCAGACAGACTGTGTGAACTTCAACTGTGATCTTGTTGATACTGATCCATTATAAATCAACACACACACACACACACACACACACACTATGAAGTTGCCCAATCACTGGCCAGTAGCACTTTTTCTCCTTTCTTTCTGGCTGTCAGATTTGTCCCTGGTTTTCTTTCTGGTTGAAATCATCATCTCAGTCCCAGTCTCTTCTCCATTGACAGCATGAACAATGCATTCAGTCTCTCCTGGGTCCTGCTGTTTCTCAGAGAAGTCTTCATTCTTTTCAAGCTTGAGAAGCAGCTCTCAGATCACTTCTGCTGTGCTCATGGGTGTGCTGATGAGGATCTTGTTCAAAATTGTTCTCCATAAACAGCTGGAGAAGGTCCACAGCAGCACGAGAGCTTCTGAACTCTTCCTTGCAGTAGATGAGACTAAGCTCTGTCTTCAGCTTACTCTCACTGAGCTCTGGATAGACCTTCAAAGTCCTGCTCAGTGCATCTTCAGGAAACACCATTGTGTCCTGTTCAAACCTGTCTGCTTGAAGCACAGTGACACTAACAAGGTGTTTGTGAAGGAGAACTGGTCCATGGTGTTTGAGAGGATGGTATTACAGACCTAGAGAGTGAAGGAGGAAAACAAACATGATGCAGTGATCACAAAATGTCAATTTCAGCTGAAACAATTAAAAATGACCAGTTTAAAGTTATAAAGGGAGATCAGTTTCAGTGTTTGGATCCATCATTTCTCAGAAATTCATACACATGGACAAGACATTCTGAGTAAATAAGTCAAGTTTGATGAATTTCTGCTGCTCAGGGAGTTAACAGAGATGAAGGCTGTAATACTAATGTTGTCCACTAGAGGAAATCACACACCAAACTTGTTTAGATCACAATTTAAAGACTCTGGAAATGGTAAATAGTTCACTTGTAGTAAAAAATGCATAGAAATATTCATCTCCAAAATGTAATATATTACAATCTCAAAAATACATACTATCATTAATATTTTTATATCCTAATGATATTGAAAACTTATATGCCCAACTGAAGGAAAGTGAATATAAAATGTGAATAATTTTAATGTATTAAATGGAATAATATTTCTAAAACTAGACACCTAAAGATTCTTATTAGAACAGAGACATGGCCTTTAGAAGTATATAACTGTATCATCTACAAAAGCCACTGTGCTTGGACCTTTATTATTGACACTTCTGGCTATATTGTAAAAAAAATAGAAATAATAAAAAATAATACATAAATAAATAAATAAATAAATATATATATATATATATATATATATATATATATATATATATATATATATATATATATATATATATATTTGCAACTAATGTAGCTGTATTGTTTGATGGGTAATTGTAAATGTCTTCTCCTGCCTTTGATGACTTTACGATATGTCTTCTTCAATATTTCAGTAACTGTAAGATATAATCCTCACATTAATCCCACACACATCTATCACAGCGTGTCTACAGATATAAATAAGTTACATTTACCAATTTTTTATCTTCTTTTTTATCTTCTGTATGTCCTGCTGGAACTGCTGGATGCTCCTGTTAATGTGAACTGAATCTGTGTCCTTCTTCTGGAGTTTTATCCTCTTTTTTTCTTCATCTGAACAGCTTGTGAAGGGTATTGTTGCAAAGATAAACCCGAGTTTTCTTTCATTTTGAGATATTTGGCTGCTTCCACATTGATCAGAAGCTGTCAGTCAAATGACAATCTGCTGACAGAGTCTGAACACAGCATTAGATGAACATTTCAGTAAACGAGCGTGTGCTACAATCATGAGTCACTCTATAAGATGAGATTTCAGCACTTGACAAACGGACAGCGACTCTAAGCAGCTCTTAAAGCACAGAAACTGAGATTTTGTTAAGTGCATTTCTGAGAAACACACGTGAATCAGTAACGAACGATCGTAAAATGACTCTCAGAAAACGCTCTTAAACTCTCAGATCAATTGTTGTCTGGAAACACGGCCACTAATGAAGCATCTGATAGCAGGTTTATAATAAACGGGATTTAACTCATCATGTATCCCTTATTTTATTAATACAGCATAACGTTAATATTAGGATTTATACAGTGTTCGAATTGTGTCAAAGCTCTTGTCTAGTCTCTTTTCAGCCTTGTGATAAGTGGGCAACACCTCTTTCTCTTTCTGCTGTTGAATATCTGTTGATGCCTTGTGAGTTAAGCTGTCTCTGTGTTTGTAGATTTTCTTTCTCATGGCCCTGACATCTTTTGCTGTGACCTCTCCAGAAGCCCACTCCTCTGCCACCTGTTCTCCCTTTTGGACTCCAAAAAGGCGCTTGGCATATTTGCAGAATGTGCCTCCTACGTTATTTCCATTTAAGTATAGCCAAGGGGAGTACTGCTGTGTCCATGCCTCAAGCTGTTGCTTGCTGAAGTGTATTACCCTGTCTGTACTAGTAAGCAGGGACAAAGCTGTGCTCATGGACTGGGCTGGATGTGAACAGTTTGTTGTGGATGTGCTGACTAATGTTGTCCTGGATTGGAGCTGGTCTGTCTGGTCTGCTCTGATTGGGGCTGGTCTGTCTGTATTGGGGTTTGTCCTGGATTGGGGCAGGTCTGTTAGTTTTTCTTGTAGCCTGGGTGATAAATGTAAGTGCTGTGCTGTTTGAGTGTCCTGGTTAAGCGTTTTATCCATGAGGCTCCTCTTAGGCTGTATGCTACAAGAAATAAATATTACATTTTCCTTACATATTTTTTTCTGATTAAGTGTCTTAACTCTGTGACACACCAAGACACTTTTAAAGAGTAGAAATTAAAATAAAAATCCAGAAGAATCTTGAAATTATAATAATAATAATAATAATAATAATAATAATAATAATAATAATAAACAGGCTTACCCTTCAAAAAAGTCAGTGATGGCTCTTCTCTTCTTTACCTTGTCCATATCTGAAAATAATGTAAGATGTAAATTGTAATATTATATTTGTTGTCGTTACTGCGAATATATTTAACCCTCTCAGGCTCAAATTAAGTTTTAGTAACTTAGTAACTTTAGTAACCTTAAGTAAAGTTTTTAGTACTCCAGATACATAAAATATGTATCTGGAGTAATAAGGTTTTTATTTACTTTACTGTTGCAAATCTGCAACACCTGCCTTGAGAGGGTTAAAAAAAGCACTATTTGATTATCATGCTACTTATTAAGGTTATTATTAATGGTGATAAACTTTGAACAGTGCACATGTAGGCATTTTATTTCATTTAACTAATTTATCTTGAATGTAGTTACACAAACCTTTCATATTTTCAAGCAGAAGTTGTCATAGTTGGGTAAACTTCTACAGTGGTGAATGAGAGACTACATTAAATATATGTTTTGTCACAATAGTGTTTCTACAAGAGGAAAAAAATAGAAAGAATTGGATACGATTACGATGCTGATGACCATTTATCAATTTCGATCTCTTGATTCACTATCAATTCACATGAATAGGCCTACTGTACTTTTCTTGGGTTAAATTCAGTATTTTTATTGCATTAATATTCACTTGTGTGCTTATACTAGTAACTTTTTAAAATTTATAATTTGAACCTAAATATTTATTCAAATTCAAAACCTAAAAATAAGCAAGCAGTTATGACCTGCAATACTCTTTTGAGCAACTAAACTACTGTATTTTCCGGACTATAAGTTTTTTCATAGTTTGGCTGGTCCTGCCACTTATAGTCAGGTGCGACTTATTTATCAAAATTAATTTGACATGAACCAAGAGAAATGAACTAAGAGAAAACATTACCATCTCCAGCCGCCAGAGGGTGCTCTAAGCTGCTCAATGCTCCTGTAGTCTACACTGAACACATAGAGCGCCCTCTCGCGGCTGGAGACGGTAATGTTTTCTCTTGGTTCTTGGTTCTAATTAAATGCGATTCATAGTCCAGTGCGATTTACCCTATATGTTTTTTTGGACTCATAGTCCGAAAAATACAGTACATAGATGTATATTTATTAGAGTGGGTAAACAAATGCCACAAAATGACTTTAATTTGCCTCTTTGCATTGAATTTAAAACCCTTTTCTCCATTTAACCTTAAATACTACACTAATTTTATTAGGCTATACATAATAACGGAAAATAGGATACAATTCATAACAAAAACGGTTGATCTGCATGTTTGTCTTCGGTGTAATAATCAATGCATGTGTGTCTCACGCACAATTTGTGAGAATTAGCAACCCTGCTTTATCATCTTTGATACAAAAAAAGCCTTCACCTGATTAACATTTTCATCAGTAATAATGTCCTCAATTAAATTAACACTGTTTATGAGCAGTTATGGCTATAGATTTAAAATTATTTGTTTAATTTAGAATGGATGCAACGCTAGCTTTTTTCTTTTTTCAGAATTACGTTAGATGGCTAATTACAACTAACAATCCGATAGTGAGCTAGCATCATAAGATAAAAAAACAACAACTATTGACAGACAAGATTATAATAAAAGTGACTGTCCGATTCTAGGATAAACACTTATTCAGTAGCAGTAAATTAGGTGTACTAAACAATCATGAAACAAAGAAATATTATTTTACCGTCATCGTGAGGTAAAATAATGAGGAAGGATCACTCTGTCAGCCAATCACACAGCGACGTCGCTCCCGCAGTCTGTAAATTCCTTCAGAAAACAGCGTGTGGCGTACTTGAGCGTATTTTCAGACTCACATCTAATTTGAAGGAGCTTTTTATGGGAGCGGCAGCGCAATACTTTGATAAAAAAAAATAGATATGTCAAATATTGTTTTTATTTTAGTTTTAATGAAAAACCAGGGGACCCCCCCAAAGTCATTTTTTTGGGCCTTATGGGGGGTCCCTTGATGCTTATGGGGGGTCCCTTGATGCTTATGGGGGGTCCCGGACCCCCCCAGCCCCCCCTCAATTCGAACACTGGACTTATATCTATCTGCACAGAATCCACTGAACGCAGAAGTGAACGTGTCTGTGTGTCTCTGAATGAACTCCTTTTGTGGAAGCGTCCTTCAACACAACAACGAGCAGAAACACGACAACTAAACTCTAAACATTCACAGCGTTTTATTACAATACTGTCCTCATTATAATGTTATACTGTAAAACCGAACAGTGAAATTAATCAAATGAAATTAGGGTAACACTTTATTTTACAGTCCTGTTCCTCGTGTACATACTATGTACTTATTATAGTAATTACAATAACTATGTAATAACTAGGTACTAACCCTGAACCTACCCCTAAACCTAACCCTACCCCATGTAGTTACCTTTTATTACCAGAACTTTCTTAGATAAATACACTATAAGTACACTTTAAGTACATGTTAGTAAAATAAAGTGCAACCGAAATTAGTTAATTGCACTCAAATAATAATGAAATTTCTTTGGACTTAATTTAAATAAGTTTTGTAAACTCAAAATTGTTGTAGTAAGGTGAACTTAAAATTATTGCGTTTTCAAGTTCCCAGCATGCTTTGCATCAGAAAACAAGGAAAATAAATGTAGAAATTAAGTGTTATTTTGTGTGTTTTTACACAAGATTAACATAGAGGGACTTAAGTTAGTACTTAAATGTTGTGTTATGTCAGAACTTACAAAGGTTTCTATTATGTTGTTTTTTTAGTGTTACCGTTGTGGTGAAGAGTAGAGCCTGTGCTTAGGTTTAGGATGGACAACAATAGACTATATTTGAGGGCATTTCCTACATTATATGAGTTGAAAAGTAGAGAAAATTTTGAGTGAAATACTATCTAATTATAAGTTGAGAAATATCAATATTTATAAGATAACTGAGATAATTTAACCTAAATTAATTGAAAATGAACTTGATAATTTAAGGCAACTGGAAATGTAATTTTTAATGTAATGTAATTTTTAAACTTAAGAGTTCTGTGAACTTATTAGGGTTTACAGTGTATGGTAACAGACACTTAAAAATATATATTTTATTGAACTAAAAAATATTAAGTTAATTTGACTTAAAATTTTCGATGTAATTTGTTTCAACAATTTATTTGAGTTAAGTGAACTTGTCGGGTTTTACAGTCCCAGTTATAGTTGTTTTTCCTGATTGCTATCTGAAAAAAATAAAATAAAAATCCTACTAATATGCTGATTTGCTGCTCAAAAATCAAAGTTCATTAAGTTCATTTGCTGACCATTTGACGGTTTCAGTTAGATTCATTAATAAAACTAAATGGCCATTGCTTGGATTTAATTTATATCCAAATAAAAATCCTGAATGACACACTACACACTGTGCATACTGTACTCTAGATACTCACCTGTCTGGTGTATGAATATTATAAGATTATTTTATCAACATCTGAGTCTGAGCTCTCTGTTGTGAGGAAAGCTGACAGTTGACTCATGAAGTGTCTGTTTAAGTCGAGCATTATCCAGAGAAGATCTTGACTTCACTGATGATTAGCTGTTGTTCTTACACCCTCACCAGAGAAAACATCTGGACTCAGACAACTAGACTCCAAGATCAACAAGCAGAAAACAGAGATGATAACACTGAACACCTCAAACCCCTCAGCAATTAAAGTACAGGAGCAGACCTCTGTAGAAATGAGGAGTTTGTAGAGCTGGGCTTCATCATTAGGCATGATGGAGGACAGACAATGACATCAAGAGACGCATTTGCAAGAGCAGAAACAGCTTTATAACACTGAACAATATGTGGAGGTCCAACACTGTCCTTTCCACCTTACTTTACAGATCTGAATGTTAGAGAACGACAGAAGCACTTTACCTAACTATCAACTTTCCACATGATGAACCTCCAGAATCCTGTAGATCTTCTGCTCCAAAACATCTCTGACCAACAACTACTCATGCAGCGCAATTAAGTACAGCACCTTTAGAAATATATTAACTGAGAAAAATAAAAATAAAATAAATAAAAAAATACCTGCTGTACATATAATGGGAACATTTCTGTTATTATGCATTAGCTATTTATGCTCTATGTTTCATGTCTACAAGTTAGCCTATATTTAAAACAGTTTAATAATACTTAAAACAGACAAGTAAACTTTTCACTTGTTTTTAACCGTATGTGGCATTTTATTACATGAAAATATAAAAGTGTTAAAAAGACTAAATGTGTTTGAGTATTTAGAGGAGAGTGAAAGACACAAATGCTGTTAACTTGTGAAAATGTTTAGTTGATTTGATGAAGGAGACTCTATCCACAGAACAAAGACGATATACTGGATATCTGTACATTAACAACAGACACAACTAAATATAAAGTAAAATAGAATAACAATGTGTAGAAAACATGAGATAAGTTTCACACATTGTAGATTTGCTTTATATCTTTTGACACATTTAAGTGCTGCACTTGACAGTCACATTTAAACATCTGAATCATTATGAATGAGTTTAATAGAAATATTATTAAACTGAAGAGCCAGACAGACTCATCTGAGCTTCTTCCTCCTCTGTTCCAGCTTTACATTAAACACAATGATCATCTGCTTGAATACTAAAGCAACATTAATCATTCAATATCATGTTTCTAACACACATGCTGCGTTATTTGATTGTAAAGTCTGAGTCTCTTCACCTGTATGGATCACATTTACACATTTATCACACATTTATTTCTCCTCATAGACACAGTAGTGAAGCTCTTCTGTGGATCTTCAGCTGATGTTTACTGCTCCTCTCAAGAACACTTCACTTTATGAGATACAGCATTCATCAGCTTCTGGTGATTTAACTCAATGAGGTATTTCTTGTGATTGATGGGACTTTCGGTGATGGATCTCTATCAGAGACTTTTGGGGATAGAAACGAAGAGAAGATAATCAGAGTTCAGTGAAACAAATTAACAATTTGTTACTATACTTCTGTCAGGTTTTAATAAATGACAAGGAACAAATATAAATGTGATTTAGTCTTAAAACACAAATCTTTCAGTTAAATGTGTCTCTAGTTAAAGCTGTTTGTCTCTAGTTTAAACATGTTTGTGTTGGTCTCAGTAAATAAGTGAAATGATTGCACAGCTCGCTGGAATACTGGATTCTGATTGGTCAGTGGTGACATTCGGAGGTGTGTTATTCATTAGGTGTGTGTCATTAGCAGCAGAATAACACACAGTCATACGGTATTTGAGTCGGCCGTTTCTTTGACTTCTCTCGTATCACAGCACCGCGCTCTCACTCGTTTCATTCAAACACAACTGCTATTAGCTTGTGCCTCAGTTACTGACTGGATTTACCCTCAAACCAAACCGCAGGAGATTCCTGTTAATAGTAGACTTGAGGAGACATTGTTCAAAGTGTGTCTTGTTGTTCAAGTTGATGTTAACTGAGCAGAAGTGTTTAGCTGAATCTAAAGTGTGTCTAATTCTTCACTTGTGTATCAAGAAAGCATATAATAAGTGTGATAATGCAGATGCAGCCGGATGTTATCACAGAATAAGTCTCTTCAGGAGGACACAAGTCCTGATCACCCTGTCGGGTTTATTCTGTGATAACAAGCGGCTGGAGGTACATTATCTCTTACAGAAAGTAAGTGTAAAGTAATGTGACATGTTGCTTGTCAAAGTAAAAACACACAAGAGACAGAGACATTGATCATGTGATGCTGGACGACTGTGAGCTGATGCTGAATCTGCTCTGATTTTACCAGCGTTTTCCTACAATCTGAACAAATCTATTTCAAACTCTAATGATTCACTATTACTGATCTCATTAATAAAGCAGCTGTTGCTGTAGAAAGCTGTGACAGTCTGCTTTTCTTCTCTTTCCTCCTTTGTGTTCAACATTTTTATCAACTTTACATTTCATTCAGACACAAACCCTTTGAAATAAAGCTTGATGATAATTTGATAAACTCTTTTCACTAATATCTGAAAGTATATATTTGTTCACATATCAGAGGTAAATGAATCTCTTTAATATCACAAAGTGAAGTTTACTCACCTCAGTTCACAGTTTGAGTCTCGTAGCACATCAATGAGCTTCTGCTTTGAGTCTCCAATCATATTACCTCTCAGATCAATCTCTTTTAGAAACTGCAGAGCTTTTGTGTTTGTCAAAGACTGAGTTAAAGAAGAAACATCTGTAATGCCACAGACACAAAGACTAGAAAGAGACAAACAGAGGAAGAGAGATCATCTTACAAACAAATCATTAAGATAAAAGAATCTTTCACAAATATAATGTGAACACATTCATCATGAGATATTGAGTATAAAGTGTTTTGTTCAACTCTTATGTGCTGTTCGTTTGGGGACGACACTCGTGCTGTTTGGGCTCTCCAGAGAACACAGCCAACAAAACGACTTTTTGTTACAAAATGTGTCATTTATTAATGTTTTTACTCTACATTCATGTAGTTTTTTTGAAGGATTTATGATATTTTGTAAATGTATAAAATGTATTAATTAAAAATATATTTTTAAATAGTTTTTTTATATAAAAAGAGCACTTTATTAAGACTAATTTCTAATTTTGATTAATGGGGATAACATGGCGTGTGTGTTTTCCTCCATCGCGGATCTGCTGGTGTTACCTCTTCAGACTGTGTGTGTTATCTGTGT
This sequence comes from Carassius gibelio, assembly GCF_023724105.1. Classification (NCBI taxonomy): domain Eukaryota; kingdom Metazoa; phylum Chordata; class Actinopteri; order Cypriniformes; family Cyprinidae; genus Carassius; species Carassius gibelio. The sequence continues at coordinate 7,102,892 of NC_068417.1, read as the reverse complement.
TGTGACTGACATTTTGACTAATTATGTAACATCATTTGTATGCGAGTTTAATCATTCTGCATTGTGCACTTCACTTTCGTGTATTTTGTGGTCTGAATTGTGGTGAATTTATTGATTTTATTTGATAAATTAAGAAGAGAAAGTATTGATTTGATCATTTCCTCATTCATTTCTATGTGGGTCTCCAGAGACAGACTTTTTTCACACAAACACACATGCAGATCTCAATCCAATTTAATTTTCTGTTTGTAGAGCACCAAGTGTTGACAACCATACAAAGTCTCATGTCATTTAGATAAAGGGAACATTTGTTTTTATTTCAGCAAACATCATCATCAACAGCACATAAGAGTTAAAGTGATTTTCATCATTTTGATTCTTGTCTGTGAATGTTACTGACCTCAATCTCTCCAGTTTACAGCGTGAATCCTTCAGTACGTCACATAAGTGATTCAGTCCTGTGTTTTTTATTTGATTCCAGCTCAGGTTCAGTTCTCTCAGGTGTGATGGGTTTGATTTCAGAGCTGAAGTCAGGATGAGACACTGTTTCTCTGTAATACTGCATCTATACAGACTGAAGACAGAAAGAGAAAACACAATGAATCAGACACGTTATGTTCATGTGTGAGTAATTCATCATGTGTTAACACCATACAGTGCAATAAATAAAACCTAAAAACAATAAAAGTAAATAAATAATCATTCTGCCATAAACTTAATCTAAAACAAAATAGGATTTGAGGATATTAGTTACATTTCAAGTCTGAAAAATCTTTAGTCAGACCAAAAAAAAAAAGAAATAAGATACAGGATCAACTATAGAACCACTTTACAATAACATTAAAACATAAAAAAAAAAGAGTTTAAATGTAACAAATCAAGAAAATTCTGTTCATAAATCTAAATTTACTTCAAGACATTTTAAGATTGAAGTTTACGGTCAACAAGTACATTTTATGATCATATTTTTTTATTTATTTTTTTACTGCAGGTCAGGAATTAATTTTTTTGATGACAAGCTGATAATTGTTTGCTATTGCTGAGATCTCATGAGACTGACAGGTTTTCACTCCTTCACATCATCAGACAAGAGAAGATATGTTTTTATGAGGGAAAGTGATAGTTATTTTCATTAAAGATCACAAGGGTACATTCATTTTTGGAAATAAATTATGTACCCTGATAAATCAATCTGACTGTAACTGCTGTAGAGTATAATGATACTAACTCTAGTTTCTCCAGCTTGAATTGTGTGTTCATCAGTAGATCACTGAGGTGTTTCACTCCAGAGTCTCCTAGTAGTTCATTACAGCTCAGGTTCAGTTCTCTCAGGTGTGATGGGTTTGATTTCAGAGCTGAAGTCAGGATGAGACACTGTTTCTCTGTAATACTGCATCCACTCAGACTGAAGACAGAAAGAGAAAACACAATTAATCAGACACGTTATGTTCATGTGCGAGTAATTCATCATGTGTTAACACCATACAGTGCAATAATTTAAAAGAAATACAAATTAAAAACTGCCAAAACCTTATATTTCCATTACATTTAATCATTTAGCAGATGCTTTTATTACAAGACACCACCCCCCAGCACTGTGGAGAATCAACGACTGGCAGACGATCTGAATGAGTTTTACTGCAGGTTTGAAAGAACACCCATCACCTGCCCTGAACGCCTCCCCACACAACCATTCACACCCTTCACAACTCCTGCAACCAGCCCTGAATGCCTCTCCAAACAAACGTTCACACCATTAACAGCTCCTGCAACCCATCCTGAACACCTCTCCAATCAAGCGCTCTCACCATTCTCACCTCCTGCATCCCCCCTCTCCCCCACACCTGCAATTCAGATCAGCGAGGATGCGGTGCGCCAGGTCTTCCGGAAGCAGAAAAGGAAAAAAGCACCAGGCCCAGATTGTGTTACAACAGCCTGTCTGAAATCCTGTGCTGACCAGCTGGCCCCCATCTTCACACAGATCTTCAACAGATCGCTGGAGCTGTGCGAAGTCCCTTCATGCTTCAAACGCTCCACCATCATCCCCATCCCTAAGAAACCCAAAATTTAAGGACTAAATGACTACAGGCCTGTGGCTCTAACGTCTGTAGTCATGAAGTCATTTGAAAAACTGGTGCTGGCCCAACTGAAGGACATCACTGGGCCCTTGCTGGATCCTCTTCAGTTTGCCTACAGAGCAAACAGGTCTGTGGACGATGCAGTAAACATTGGACTGCATTATGTTCTGCAACACCTAGACAGACCGGGGACTTATGTGAGGATCCTGTTTGTGGACTTCAGCTCGGCCTTCAACACGATCATCCCAAACCTCCTCCTGCCCAAACTAAATCAGCTCTCCGTGCCCACCTCCGTCTGTCAGTGGATCAACAGCTTCCTGACAGACAGGCAGCAGCTAGTGAGGCTGGGAAAATACACATCCAGCACCCGTACAATCAGCACCGGAGCTCCCCAGGGCTGCGTTCTCTCCCCACTGCTCTTCTCCCTGTACACCAACGATTGCACATCTAAGGACCCCTCTGTCAAGCTCCTGAAGTTTGCAGACGACACCACACTCATCGGCCTCATTCAGGACGTTGACGAGTCTGCTTACAGACAGGAGGTAAAAGAGCTGGCTGTCTGGTGCAGTCTCAACAACCTGGAGCTTAACACGCTCAAAACAGTGGAGATGATCGTGGACTTCAGGAGAAACCCCCCTGCACTCCCCCCACTCACCATCATGAACAGCACTGTGACTGCAGTGGAGTCATTCAGGTTCCTGGGAACCACTATCTCTCAGGACCTGAAGTGGGACATTCACATTGACTCCATCGTAAAAAAGGCCCAGCAGAGGTTGTACTTCCTTCGCCAGCTGAGGAAGTTTAACCTGCCACAGGAGCTGCTGAAACAGTTCTACTCCACCATCATTGAATCCATCCTCTGCACTTCAGTAACTGTCTGGTTCAGCTCAGCTTCTAAATCTGACCTCAGAAGACTACAGAGGGTAGTCCGGACTGCTGAGCGAATCATCGGTTCAACTCTCCCATCTATTCAAGAACTGTACTTATCCAGAGTGAGAAAAAGGGCTGTCAAAATCACTCTGGACCCCTCACATCCAGCACACTCCCTCTTTGAACTGTTGCCATCTGGTCGACGCTACAGAGCACTGAGCACCAGAACAACCAGACACAGGACCAGTTTCTTCCCTCAGGCAATCCATCTTATGAACAGCTTATAATAACGGCGGACACACTACACTTTATATTTATATACACACACACTTTATTTATCTAACACACATACTTAGTATACACTTAAATTTTGCACACAATATATATGTACATACATAACTTCATTTTGTAATATACTTGCCTACAATTGTCATTTGTATATTGTTATTCACTATCTACTTATTTGTATTTTTTATTCTTTTATTATGTGTTTTATGTTCTGTCGCTGTCATTCTGTTGTACTGCGGAGCTTCTGTCACGAAAACAAATTCCTCGTATGTGTAAACATACCTGGCAATAAAGCTCATTCTGATTCTGATTCTTCTGAAATAAATGAAATGTTGCTAAAACCTGAAAACATGACCATAAACAAAAACAGAAGAAAAAAAATGAACAAAGTAGACACAGGATGAACTACAGAACTACTTAAAATAACATTAAATTTGAGAATTTAGTTTAAATGTGAGAAATCACGAAAATTCTGTTTCTGAATTACAATTAGGGATTCACCGGTTGAAAGGCCATAAATCGGACGGTTTGCGCTTAAAAAACGCAATCGGCTTTTGGCCGGTTTTTGGTCTTTTTTCGACCGATTTTTCCGGAAGTACGCCCGCATGCACAGTTGTAATCATTCGCGATCATATCATTTGTGTGGAAGTATTTCGAAATCTGTTCGCAGGACATGGACAGCCGAGCAGCGCCGGAAGTGCAGAGCTACACGTCTGAGGCACAGATAACAGGAAGCAAACAGCCGACTGCACAAAATAAGAGTCCCTTTATCGCGAGTGTATCTGTACCTGTCCGCGCCCTGCACAAGAGGAGACAGTGAAGGATGTTCAGATCAACTTCTCACGTGTTGGATGAGAAACGAAACGGACTAACTGTTAACAAAAAAGTGTTTAATTCATCCAATTAAAAAAAAAATAGGGTAATGATGGACATCTATATTTTTTAACTTGAGACAATAGTTATTTATTTTTCCAAGTAAAAAAAAAAAAAAAAAAAAAAATATATATATATATATATATATATATATATGTGTGTGTGTGTGTGTGTGTGTGTGTGTGTGTGAATATTTACCATGACACTTTGCATCTTTGTTTTATTCGCACCAACATCATTTGATTTTAACAGTTTGGAATAATGCGTTTATATAGCATACTTTTATTTAGTCCCACTGGTAAAGACCTTTTTTTAAAACCAAACTAAAATACTGAAGGCTGATTAAGAAACCTCTTATTGAATGTGTGTTGATTGTGTTGTTTGGATTGTAGAACTATGCAGTTGTTGCCTTTAATTTCACATGGTTACAGTCAGGGTTCTAAATTAACTTTTTTGATCACCAGCCAATGTGGCTGGTAACTTTCCAAAGTTACCAGCCAATCAGAATTTCCAATAGCCATTATTTTTTCCCGGTAAAAATAACAAATTATGAGTGCCACTAAATGCATTTGATCATTTTATTAACATTGTTGGCAAGAAAAACATCAGTTTATAAACCGTACTCACAAATTCATAAACTGTTACCTTGGTTTAACAAATTGTGCCCACGAATTTCCAATCCGTGCGCTCAGTTTTTGTAAACCGTACCCTCGGTTTTTGAATCCGTACCCACAAATTCATAATCCGTGCGCACACTTTCGCAATACGTTCCCACGGATCTGTAAACCGTACTCACGGATTCATGCAGCAAGCTCCTGTTAACATACAGTTTTATTGACTATTATTATGTGGAATAGGTTTATTAATAATAAAGCAATAATCTTATAATAGCAACTGATTATTATCAATCACCTTTATTTATATAGTGCTTTAAACAAAATACATTGCGCCAAAGCACTGAACAACATTCATTTTGAAAACAGTGTCTCAATAATGCAAAATGATAGTTAAAGGCAGTTCATCATTGAATTCAGTGATGTCATCTCTGTTCAGTTGAAATAGTGTCTGTTTTAATTTGCAATCAAGTCAATGATATCGCTGTAGATGAAGTGACCCCAACTAAGCAAGCCAGAGGCGACAGCGGCAAGGAACCGAAACTCCATCGGTGACAGAATGGAGAAAAAAACCTTGGAAGAAACCAGTAGTTCAATTCCAGGCTGCAGCAAAGTCAGATTGTGCAGAAGAATCATCTGTTTCCTGTGGTCTTGTCCTGGTGCTCCTCTGAGACAAGGTCTTTACAGGGGATCTGTATCTGGGGCTCTAGTTGTCCTGGTCTCCGCTGTCTTTCAGGGCAGTAGAGGTCCTTTCTAGGTGCTGATCCACCATCTGGTCTGGATACGTACTGGATCCGGGTGACTGCAGTGACCCTCTGATCTGGACACAGACTGGATCTGGTGGCCACGGTGACCTCGGAACAAGAGAGAAACAGATAAATATTAGCGTAGATGCCATTCTTCTAATGATGTAGAAAGTACGATGTTATGTGAAGTGTTCCGGTTCCAGTTTACCTAATTAATGCAGCCTAAAAATCCTTTAACGGATTTGGATATTAAAAGCATATTAGTATGTTATGTGTATGCCAGGTTAAAGAGATGGGTCTTTAATCTAGATTTAAACTGCAAGAGTGTGTCTGCCTCCCGAACAATGTTAGGTAGGTTATTCCAGAGTTTAGGCGCCAAATAGGAAAAGGATCTGCCGCCCGCAGTTGATTTTGATATTCTAGGTATTATCAAATTGCCTGAGTTTTGAGAACGTAGCGGACGTAGAGGAGTATAATGTAAAAGGAGCTCATTCAAATACTGAGGTGCTAAACCATTCAGGGCTTTATAAGTAATAAGCAATATTTTAAAATCTATACGATGTTTGATAGGGAGCCAGTGCAGTGTGGACAGGACCGGGCTAATATGGTCATACTTCCTGGTTCTAGTAAGAACTCTTGCTGCTGCATTTTGGACTAGCTGTAGTTTGTTTACCAAGCGTGCAGAACAACCACCCAATAAAGCATTACAATAGTCTAACCTTGAAGTCATAAATGCATGGATTAACATTTCTGCATTTGACATTGAGAGCATAGGCCGTAATTTAGATATATTTTTGAGATGGAAAAATGCAGTTTTACAAATGCTAGAAACGTGGCTTTCTAAGGAAAGATTGCGATCAAGTAGCACACCTAGGTTCCTAACTGATGACGAAGAATTGACAGAGCAACCATCAAGTCTTAGACAGTGTTCTAGGTTATTACAAGTAGAGTTTTTTGGCCCTATGATTAACACCTCTGTTTTTTCTGAATTTAGCAGTAAGAAATTACTCGTCATCCAATTTTTTATATCGACTATGCATTCCATTAGTTTTTCAAATTGGTGTGTTTCACCGGGCTGCGAGGAAATATAGAGCTGCGTATCATCAGCATAACAGTGAAAGCTAACACCATGTTTCCTGATAATATCTCCCAAGGGTAACATATAAAGCGTGAAGAGTAGCGGCCCTAGAACTGAGCCTTGAGGTACTCCATACTGCACTTGTGATCGATATGATACATCTTCATTCACTGCTACGAACTGATGGCGGTCATATAAGTACGATTTAAACCATGCTAATGCACTTCCACTGATGCCAACAAAGTGTTCAAGTCTATGCAAAAGAATGTTGTGGTCAATTGTGTCAAACGCAGCACTAAGATCCAATAAAACTAATAGAGAGATACACCCACGATCAGATGATAAGAGCAGATCATTTGTAACTCTAAGGAGAGCAGTCTCAGTACTATGATACGGTCTAAATCCTGACTGGAAATCCTCACATATACCATTTTTCTCTAAGAAGGAATATAATTGTGAGGATACCACCTTTTCTAGTATCTTGGACAGAAAAGGGAGATTCGAGATTGGTCTATAATTAACTAGTTCTCTGGGGTCAAGTTGTGGCTTTTTTATGAGAGGCTTAATAACAGCCAGTTTGAAGGTTTTGGGGACATATCCTAATGACAATGAGGAATTAATAATAGTCAGAAGAGGACCTATGACTTCTGGAAGCACCTCTTTTAAGAGCTTAGATGGTATAGGGTCTAACATACATGTTGTAAGTTTAGATGATTTAACAAGTTTATACAATTCTTCCTCTCCTATAGTAGAGAATGAGTGGAACTGTTCCTCAGGGGGTCTATAGTGCACTGTCTGATGCGAAACTGTAGCTGACGGCTGAATGGTTGCAATTTTATCTCTAATAGTATCGATTTTAGAAGTAAAGTAGTTCATAAAGTCATTACTGCTGTGGTGTTGGGAAATGTCAACACTTGTTGAGGCTTTATTTTTCGTTAATTTAGCCACTGTATTGAATAAATACCTGGGGTTATGTTTGTTTTCTTCTAAAAGAGAAGAAAAGTAATCAGATCTAGCAGTTTTTAATGCCTTTCTGTAGGATATGCTACTTTCCCGCCAAGCAATACGAAATACCTCTAGTTTTGTTTTCCTCCAGCTGCGCTCCATTTTTCGGGCTGCTCTCTTTAGGGTGCGAGTATGCTCATTATACCATGGTGTCAAACTGTTTTCCTTAACCTTTCTTAAGCGTAAAGGAGCAACTGTATTTAAAGTGCTAGAAAAGAGAGAGTCCATAGTTTCTGTTACATCATCAAGTTGTTCTGAGGTTTTGGATATGCTAAGGAATTCGGATACATCAGGAAGATAACTTAAAAAGCAGTCTTTTGTGGTAGAAGTGATGGTTCTTCGATACTTGTAACAAGAAGTAGAATTTACAATTTTGGCTATATGAAGTTTACACAGAACTAAATAATGATCTGAGATATCATCACTTGGCTGAATAATTTCAACACTATCAACATCAATTCCATGTGACAGTATTAAATCTAGAGTATGATTTCGACAATGAGTAGGTCCTGAAACGTGTTGTCTAACACCAATAGAGTTCAGAATGTCTATAAATGCTGATCCCAATGCATCTTTTTCATTATCGACATGGATATTAAAATCACCAACTATTAAGACTTTATCTGCAGCCAGAACTAACTCGGATGTAAAATCACCAAACTCTTTAATAAAGTCTGTATGGTGCCCTGGTGGCCTGTATACAGTAGCCAGTACAAACATAACAGGGGATTTATCATTAACATTGGTTTCTCTGGATAATGTTAAATGAAGCACCATTACTTCAAACGAGTTATACTTGAAGCCTGCCCTCTGAGAAATCCTGAAAACGTTATTATAAATTGAAGCAACTCCTCCCCCTTTGCCTTTTAGACGCGGCTCGTGTTTATAACAATAATCTTGGGGGGTGGACTCATTTAAAATAATGTAATCATCAGGTTTTAGCCAGGTTTCTGTCAAGCAGAGCACATCTATATTATGATCAGTTATCATATTATTTACTAAAAGTGTTTTCGTAGAAATGGATCTGATATTCAATAAGCCAATCTTTATCATTTGTTTATCCATATTGCATTTGTTTTTTATTTGTTGAACCTCAATTAAATTGTTAACCTTAACTTGGTTTGGACGTTTTTTGTATTTTCTAGTTCAGGGAACAGACAGAGTCTCTATAGTGTGACATATATGTGAAAGAGTCTCTATGTGCTGAGAATTAACTGACCTCTGTGACGGGAGGCAGCTAGCAGACGGTCGGTTTAGCCAGTCTGTCTGCTTCATGACCTGGGCCCCAGTTAGTCAAGTATAAACACTAAGACTATTTGCCATATTTCTAGACAGAAGAGTGGCGCCACCCCAGGAGGGATGAAGACCATCTCTTTTAAACAGGTCAGGTCTGCCCCAAAAGCTCGTCCAATTGTCTATATAACCTATGTTATTCTGTGGGCACCACTTAGACATCCAGCCATTGAGTGATGACAATCTGCTATGCATCTCGTCACCACGGTAAGCAGGGAGGGGACCAGAGCATATTACAGTGTCTGACATCGTGCTTGCAAGTTCACACACCTCTTTAAAGTTATTTTTAGTTATCTCCGACTGGCGAAGTCGAACATCATTAGCGCCGGCATGAATAACAATCTTACTGTATTTACGTTTAGCATTAGCCAGCACTTTTAAATTTGCCAAGATGTCAGGCGCTCTGGCTCCCGGTAAACATTTGACTATGGTGCCTGGTGTCTCTATATTCACGTTCCGTACAATAGAATCGCCAATAACTAGAGCACTTTCATCAGGTTTCTCAGTGGGTGCATCACTGAGTGGGGAGAACCTGTTTAATGTTTTGATCGGAACAGAAGAGCGGTGTTTTGACCCACGACTACGCTGCCTCACCGTCACCCAGTTGCCCTGCTGCAGGGGCTCTGCTGGAACCGGACAATGTACAGGAATCCCTGAGCTAGACGCATCCAAAGCCATATCTAGAGCCCTAACATTCTTACTGTCCTCAATTACAGTTTGGATGCGTGTCTCTAATTCTGAAATCTTCTCTGTCAGCCTAACTATTTCCCTGCATTTATCACATGTGAATCCCTCATCAGCGACAGAGATAGATAAACTGTACATGTGGCAAGAGGTGCAAATAACAATTGTAGGAGAAGCCATTACTCACCGTGCTTGATGAAATATTCTTACTGCGGTTGTTTGATGAACTTGTGGAAAACTGCAGCGTGAGAGAGGAGAGGAGAAAAGAAAACGCTAATGACAAGCTAACGAGTGCTAACGCTTTGCAGGTGTGCTGCAGTCACGGAAGAGTGAACGATCAAAGTTAATCTGATAAGATTGATCGGTAATATCAGAAATATGGTGTGAATTAAGTTATATTTTACAATTAAAAAAACAAACAAACAGGCAGTGATAGTAAGAAAGATTATAGAGAAAAAATATAAAATAAAAACAGCTACATGGAGCTATGATTAGCTACAGAAGGCCAACAGGAAGTAGAGAAAACACTGTCCAACGTTGGATTATTGTAAAATAAACCTGGCATTGTGACTAACTCTGGAGTAAATTTTTCCTGTTTTTTCCTGTTCCAGTTGTAAATTGTTTTGGATAAAAGATTCTTATGCATAACCTGTATAATAATATATAATAATGATAAAAATAAAAATAAAGTTATTTTTTATCATTTTAATTTGTAGGCTAAATAAATGTTCACAAGAAAATAATTCATGAATTGCTTTATTTTTAAATAAACTTTGACAGTTTTGTAAATGCTTGTGTACAATTCTTTCTTAACATGCATGAAGACTTATTTTTCTGATTTTATTATACTAAGCTCCATCCACCCCACCTGCCGGAGTTAGATGCATGTTTCACTGTTAATTTTTTTAATAAATAATGAGGCCGAAAATAACATTGCATTCAGTTAGAGAGAAAAGGAATGAAAACATAACCGGCATATTATTTGTTTTGTATTGCTTTTTACCCTTATTTTCTTTTTCTTTTTAGCGTTTTTTTTTTTTTTTGGTCATAAAACACAGGCGGCTGTGTCTTATCCTATTGGTGATTAATATAATAATCACTATTAAAATAAACGCTAAAAAGAAGACTATTTGTGAATGCTGATCGTGGACTCATTGGATACTATGAAAAATAATGTTTAATAAACAGAAATGAATCTGCCGGTGGGGGCGGAGCTACAAATGTGTGTCAGTTTACAAATACAAATCCGAGGGAACGGATTGTGAAAGTGTGCGCACGGATTATGAATTTGTGGGTACAGATTTAAAAAACCGAGGGTACGGTTTACAAAATCTGAGCGCACGGATTGGGAATTCGTGGGCACGGTTTGTTAATCCGTGGGTACAATTTGTTAAACCGAGGGAACAGTTTATGAATTTGTGAGTACGGTTTATAAACTGAGGGGACGGATTGCAAAACCGTCGTCACAGATTGATTTTTTTTCTCCTACAGGTGACGTGCGGGGCTCTCCGTAATATCCTCATCCCCTGCCTTGTTCCTCTTTTTGCCCCCAGAAAACTGTCCCAACCACCGCCACATTTAGTTTAATCTTAATTTTTTTTTTAATAGCTAAGTCCCTCCTCTTTCAGTCTATGCTCCCTGCTCTGGCTCCATTCGTTCTTTTTCCTTGTGTTTTCTGATGGACACTATTAGTTTCCATGTTTTTTCGCGCTGGTTTCACTGCAAACTGCGTGCAGCCAATGAGCATATGAAACGTCATCACGTAGCATTACAGCACAGTGTTCGTGGGAAATGTAGGAAGTGCTGCCAGGGGGATAAATGACCAAGAACAGAACCTCATGTCATGCATCACCAGCCAAACTGGCTAGTAAGTTTTAATTAACACCCGCCAAAATGAATTTGGCGGGTGTTAATTTAGAACCCTGGTTACAGTTAATCTTTTATTTAAGGCCAGTTCTCTGTAGTTTCAACACAATTCAGAAACAAAAGCTAAATGCTGAGGTCTGTATTGAATGTAGTCTACTTACTGTGCAGTTACTGCCGTTAATTTCAGATGGTTACGGTTATTGTTTTCAATAGTCAAAAGCCAATTTGGGCTATTAAATACCAAATAAACATCTTGTTTATGCACACTTTCCTTCTTTCTTATTTGTTGTTTAAAGATTAAAAAAAAAAAAAAAACGCAAATCGGTATCGGCCATGAAAAATCATGATCGTGCATCCCTAATTACAATTTACTTAAAGACATTTGTAACTTTTTTTGCAATTGTCATTCTTTACTGTACAGGTCTGAGTGAATAAAAAAATTATAATAATAATTTGGTCCATTAATGAACTGGATTACTGTGATCTGCGGTGACTGACTGAAATGAGACTGTTGTAAAGACTGCGATAACAAACAATGGACAATGAATGCTATTTGTGAAGCGTATCTATCTTCGTATAATATATATAGATATATGAAGAGACAGTAGATCGTCTTTAACTCGCTTTATTCAGCATGAAGCAACCGCATACACGAGAATCTCTCTTGTGTTATCTTTCTGTATGTCTGTCACCCATACGTAAGCCCTGACGTATATCCAATCACAGAGCATAACTGGTTCACGTGACATCTCCCCCTTTTAGTCTAAGGATTCATACAGTATTAAACAAAACAACTGTTTCTCAGAAACATACCCTGAAATTACTTTTCGGTCTAAAACACAATATTTTCCATATTCTCTTTTTTCCAAAAATGTATTAAATAAACATAAGAACTCTTATTCTATTTATCAATATTATTTTTAAACTTGCTGTTTAAGTAGACATTAACAAAATACATCTGAACAAGCAAATATAAACAAACATTCTTCTCAGACCTTCCCTTTTGTCCTTCAACATAAGTGGTCTGTACTCATTTGTGAACATCACTAGTTAACTCATTTCTTCTGACTAGTAAGTTAACTTGACGGCAGGTTTCACAACACGTCCAGAGCGTGTTCTCAAAACTCTGGGTGACGATGTTATACTACCAGTCTCTGAATTATTTTGAGTTGGACAGGTAGCTGATGTTATGCTGCCCGGCGGGTTGGAGACTTCTGGTGATTGTGTTGGAGAGTCGTTCCTTTCTTGGTTGACAATCTGCAGGTGCCTCCGGTTTCGTCTGATGGTGTCTCCTTGTGGCGTTTTCACCACAAACGAACGGGGAGTGGAACACGAAGCCTGAATCACCCCGGTGCCTCTCCATATCTTTTCTGAGTCTGTTTTCAGTCGCACTCAGTCTATGACCCCTAAGGCGGGAAGCTGCTTAGCTGAGTATCTCCTGTTGTAGGTGTATTCGTAGGCCTGCTTAGCTTTGGCATCTGTCTGCCTGACTGTAGACAGATTTGGCCATGACGGTCTCAACTGATGGTGGAGCTTGGGGACTGTGGTTCGCAGTCTCCTTCCCATGAGGAGTCTGGCTGGGCTTTCTTTTGTCGGCTCCGTAGCGGTGTCCCTGTAGATCAGGAGAGCTAGCTGGGGGTCTTGTTGCCTAAGGATGCTTTTAGCGGTCCTGACAGCTCGCTCCGCCATCCCATTAGCTTGGGGATAATATGGGCTTGATGTAGTATGCTGGATGTCATACTTAGATGTGAAGTCCTGGAACTGCTGTGAGGTGAACTGTGGGCCGTTATCCGTAATCAGCTCTTCAGGTATCCCGAACCGTATAAATATGCTCATCAGCTTACTTATAACTGCTTCACTCGTGGTCTGGGTGAGACTTAATACTTTAAGCCATCTTGAATAATAGTCAATAACAACCAGGAAGTGCTTTCCTTTAAACTCACAAAGATCTGCAGCTAGTTTTTGCCACGGGAGTTTCGGCAAAGGCGTTGTAATGAGTGGTTCCCGGCTTTGGCTTGGTTTGTGCTCATTGCAGTGTGGGCATGAGGACACTTTCTCCTTTACTGCATGGCTTATCTTTGGCCACCAGATGGCATCATTGTATCTCTCCCTGGATTTGTTTAGGCCTTGATGCCCATGGTGGATTCTCTCCAGCATCTCAGTTCTCATTATTTGTGGGATTACTATTTGGTTTCCCCTCTTTACCAGTCCATTATGCTCACTGAGACTACTTCTCTTCATAAAATAGTCTAGAGCAGGCCTCACGACATCCTTTCTGTATCGTGGCCAGCCAGACTTAATGTATTGTCCGACTTTCTGCAGGGTTTCATCCTTCTCTGTCTCTGCTTTTATGCGCTCCAGCACTGTTTTAGGCCTTTCCAGCTCTGCGATGGAGTCCACATATGCCTGGATGTCCTCACTCAGTTTTGTGTCGTCCACTTTTGACTCTGGGTGCCTTGACAACACATCAGGTACTATCAGGTTTTTTCCTGGGATGTACTCAGCGACTGGGTTGAACTTCATTAGGCGGATCAGAAGTCGCTGACACCTTAGTGGAGTTTTGTCTAGGTCTCTGTGGTTGATGAGTGTCACCAGTGGTTTATGGTCCGTTAGTAGTTTGTAGCTTTCCAGACCACACAGATATAGATAGAACTTTTCTGAGGCCCATAAACTAGCAAGACACTCCTTTTCTATTTGTGCGTACTTCTTTTCCGCTTCATTTAGTGTACAAGAGCAGTAGGCTACCGGTTTAAGTGTGCCTCCATGATTTTGCATCAGCACCCCTCCTAATCCATAACTGGATGCGTCAGCACCTACTACGGTGGGCAGTTTTGGATCAAAGTACTGAAGAACGGGTGCAGAGGATATCAGCGACTTTACTTTCTGGAAGGCTGCTTCTTGCTGCGAGTCCCACACCCATGCTACTGCATTCTTTAACAGCTCGTTAAGGGGATGAAGGATTTGTGACAAATTGGGTATGTATCTGCCGACATAATTCACCATACCAAGTACTCTTTTTAACTCACTCACATTTGTAGGTGTCTCCAGAGCGGTGATGGCGGACACTCTTTCTGGGCTTGGAGTTATGCCCTCTTGACTGATGACCTGGCCCAAGAAGTGAATGGAAGCCTGCCTGAACTTACACTTTTGGCGGTTAAGTTTTAAACCAGATGCACGGATTGTCTCCATCACCCTTTTCAGGCGGCTGTTGTGCTCTTCCAGAGTAGCTCCGAACACAAGAATATCATCCATATAAACGACTGTGCCCTCGTGATCATGCAGTAGTTCTTGCATCCTCCTTTGGAATATTTCTGGTGCTGATGTTATCCCGAATGGGAGCCGTTTAAAACAGTATCGACCATTTGGTGTTATAAAGGTTGTTAATTTTTAGCTTTCTTCATCCATAGCCATTTGCCAAAATCCTCTGGCAGCATCCAGAGTTGTGTACACCTTACCTCCAGCCAGTTTGTGTAAGATGCTGTCTGTGGTCGGCAAGATGAATTTTTCTCTTTTCACGTTCTCGTTTAGTTTAGTGAGACCTACACAAATTCTTACTTTACCGTTTGGCTTTATCACAGGCACCATAGGCACTACCCATTCTGTAGGCTCTGTCACGCGCTCTATTATGCCATTTTCCTCCATTCGCTTAAGCTCCTCCTCTACTTTAGGTAGCAGCGGAATGGGTATGCGGCGAGGGGCTACAACGCTGTATGGCTTAGCATTTTCTTTTAGGACTATTTTAAGGGGTCTCCCTTAAGCAGCCCTAATTCCCCAAACACACTGACTTCTTCAATGTGTTGTATTAGACCCAGACGAACACAGACAGATCTACTCAGTAAATTATCGCAAGTAGACTTTGCCACTATTACTCTAAAGTAACAGTCTGTTGTTTTTCTTCCTTTTGTCTCTTGCGTCTTAGCTAGGAATTGCCCCAAATGGACCACTTTTCCTCCTGGACTTTCCAGTTTAGAGGTGACTGGACTAAGTTTCGGCTTGACACGGAGGCTGCTATATGTAGCCTCATTTATTATTGTCGTGTCAGCACCAGAATCAATCTTGAAGCTGACTGGAGTATGGCATATCACTAGTGTTGTGCGCCATGGTGGCTCTGTATCTGTGATGACTTCATCCACTGTAGCCTCATTCTTGGTCATAGTCTCATTTATTGATCCTAAGAATAAGCTGTCTACTTCTTCAGTCACTTCTTGTATCATTCTGGTTTTGCGTTTGTTTGCGAAGTGACCAATTTTGTGGCATTTGTTACATTCTCTGTCTTTAGCTGGACATTTGTCTCTTGCATGTCTGCGCCCACATCTACCACAGTTTTTCTTTTCATTTTCTTTTCGTCCTCCTGCTGCCTCATATTGTGTTTTTTTCCACTTATTTTTATAAACTTTTGATTTCACTTCATCAACGTGCCCTGATGCACCAGCCTCACGTCATTTGTAGCTTCAATGAAAGATCTTTGTCTTTAATCCCTATAACAAGTCTATCTCTTATTTCCTCCTCCTTTTCATGAAAGTCACAGTGGGCTGCGAGTTCATACAAGTGCCTTATATACTGCTCAACGGACTCACCCGCCTCTTGTGTCCGCGAATGAAAACGTGCTCTCTCAAAAATCACATTTCTTTTTGGCACGAAGTGCGCGTCAAACAGCTTCAGCACTTGGTCAAAATCCTCCTCCTCTCCCTCGTCGTCATCTGGCGAGACGAATGAATTGTACACTTGCTCTGCCTCCGGGCCCATAGAATAAATCAGTGCGCTGACCTGAACATCGGCTGGCTCTTTGTTAAGCTTCGTTGCTATTCGATACCGGGAGAAAAGTTGTTTCCAATCGGGTTCCAAGTGTGTGCGTGCAGCTAGAAGTAAGTTCAAATGTTCTTATCTTTGTTATTAATACATTTGTGTATTGTTGCGGTTTAAGATAATCACAGATTTCAGATATTAATGGTAATACTGTATGCGTGTGTACAAAGATTCAGCAATTGCCATTCCTTTGTATGAATTAATGTGATTATGATAGTTTATGACAGCTGTTTATATGCTTATCACACCCGTTATGTGGATTATATGCTTATTTGCATGCGTACCTATGAATGCCTCAAGATTAATGTTCTATCATTGCACCGTCATTTGTTTACATAAGACCGCCGGAATGTGTGTGTGTGTGAGAGAGAGAAAGAGTGTGTGTGTGTGTGTGTGTGTGTGTGCGTGTGCGAGAGAGTGTGCGTGTATCTGTTCACGGTGTGTGTGTGTGTGTTAAATGCAGAGTATGGGACACTATATACTGTTCCTCAGCGCTGCAGGTGTGTGTTTGTGTGTGTGTGTATATGTGTTAAATGCACTAGACTTGGCCACACGTCACATCCTTTCCTTTTCTTTTCCTGAAAGTGAACAGTAATCTTTAATCTGACTGTAACTGCTGTAGAGTATAATAATACTAACTCTAGTTTCTCCAGCTTGAATTGTGTGTTCATCAGTAGATCACTGAGGTGTTTCACTCCAGAGTCTCCTAGTAGTTCATTACAGCTCAGGTTCAGTTCTCTCAGGTGTGATGGGTTTGATTTCAGAGCTGAAGTCAGGATGAGACACTGTTCCTCTGTAATACTGCAATAACTCAGACTGAAGACAGAAAGAGAAAACACAATGAATCAGACACGTTATGTTCATGAAGTCACAGCAGAACAACCTTCATCTGTCAAATCACAGCATCTTAATCTACATTGAGAGAAAGAGAGAAGATAGAAGAAAACTATTTAATAAAGTCACAATTTCTTGATAAAACAAAAAAACAGAGGAAGAGTGTCTGAACACATTTGGATATTTTTCCACAATTTGGTCTACAAAACAGAAAAACAAATAAGTTGTTCATTTAATCAAATAATTGACACTTCTCATGATTTATGTACAATTTCTCCTGATTCTTGATAGAAATACAATGAAGATTTAATTCCCAACAACCTTGTGTGAAATGTGTTAACATCTTTCATATTTTTTTATTTCTGTCATATAATTCTTATTTCATCTTTTGTCTCAAACTGATCATATTGTCTAAAATAAAAGTCCTGACTGCTGTGTATTTGTGTTTAAACTGATTCTGGTCTGCACATCACTACAACGTAAATGGATTCGCTCTGCTCTGTCCAGTGACTTGATCAGCTTTGCTCCACAGATTCAACTTTGCACATCTAAATAAAACTGTAGGTTTGTCTGTGTGTGTAGATGTGAAGTACAGTAATATTTCTCTGAAACAGGTCAGACTGAAGAAGCAATGCCTGCACAGAATAAAGCCCAGTCTGGACCGGTTCTGTTCAGTTGTGTTACACATTCATTAATCTGGTGTTTGATGACAGAGAGATGATATGAAGCATCAATAAACACTATGAATATGTTCTGATACAGCAGCACAGAACTATTCTGTTGTGTCCCATTAATAAACACAATGAAAACAGTTCTGTCCCACTGGATAAAAGAGAAATGTTTGTGTATTTTTGCTATTATTAAGTGAAATGATTGGATATTGGGTTGTGTATTTGACCTGCTGTATGAGCAGAAATTTCAAATGTTTAGATCACACAACAACTAACTTTACAAGTAAAATATACAGTACAGAATATAGACGGATTAACTATACAAAAATATATGAACATATATAAAAATATACATATATATAGTGCAAAAAACAAGCTATCACGGGTTGATCCAAAAATGAGCGGGTGCAAGAGAAAAGGTGAAGATCAATGTTTTATCAATCAGTTGCCCGTATTTAATAAATAAGAAGCAAATATATAGCAGACAATGTAATGAGGTGCTGGAACGATCACTTGCATTGATGTGAACTGGAGGATGCCGAAACTCAGCTTGTGCCTCACAGATTCGAGAAATATGACTACTGAAATGAAATGACTACTTTTAAATGAAAATATTCAAAACAAAATAAATAGGCTACTCTCTGATGATGTAATCCAAATGAAATGTGCATTTCTCTCTGCCGTTCATGGCGAGTCCGCATCGTCCACTTCATCTTTACAGCGACACAGAAAACACCAGTTTATTACTAAACAATTAAATGTCTCTTTGCTAATTTAGACATTCATAATCATTACTTTAACCAATTCTTTGTGGCAAGCTTTATGTGTGCGGTCATAACGCTTATTATCCTGTAGGCTATAGCCTATAAGTAATTAAATTAATATAAGAATGTGATTTGTCCACGAATGGCTTAAATGAACAACTACTAGTCGACTAGAAAAAAATAATAATAATATTAGTCGGAGGCAGCCCTTATTCCACATATTTTGGAACCAGCAGGCCATTTTGGGTTGAGCGAGACCCCCCGGAATGAGTGAATATTCAGAAATGTGTTCTCCGCTCACGAGCTCTGATCAGAACAAACCCGAACCTCACGGTCTGCTGAACTTGCAGAAACATCAAAATAGACATAGCCAGACTAGAATATTTGTGTACAAATTATGAGCTTACTGACAATTTTTTTTTATAATTCTTGAGAAAATTAGAAAATATTAAGTTTTTTTTTGTTTAAACCCCTAGTTCCTACATCTATGGTCCAATGACGCTACAATATTTTCTTTTTCTTTTTTTGCGGTCCGAGATGCGGGCGGGTTAGTTTAAAACACTGGTCAGGTGTGGGTTGTTTATATATTGACCCGCGCATCACTGGTAACAGTCAGTGAGGGTGATGGGAAGTTAGTTTTTAAAGGGTCATGAAACCCCAGACTACTTTTTCTGAGATTGTATCAGAGGTGTGTGTGTTGCACTTCATAGTCTTTAACTTTATAAAATGATCCTCTGCACTGATGCTCTCCAGACGCAGAGAAACTCCAGCTTCATTCATAACCTCCTTAACCTAAACTCAGAGACCCAGTTGGCCAAAAAACCTGGCATACACGCATGTACTTTTTTTTTAATTAGTCTTCAATCCTCGGTTTGTAGTCAGTAAACATGATCACATTCAGCAGTCACAGCAGAAGTTAGAGACTAAATGTAACTGATGTCTATTCAAAAGTTGTATTAATCTTTTCTAAGAAGGTTAGAAGCTGTATTAAAGACAAAAGACAGTAAACACTTTAATAAAATACTGTCTATTTCTAATGTGTTCACATTATTTTCTCCAACCTTTGTGCACTAAGGGATAGTTCACCCAAAAATGAAAATTACCCCATGATTTACTCACCCTCAAGACATCCTAGATGTATATTAATTTCTTCTTTGAGACAAATATAATCAGAGTTATATTAAAAATGTCCAGGCTCTTCCAAGCTTTATAACGTGAGGTCGGACTCAAATGAGAATTAAAATAGACGACTGTAACATTACTAGTCATGTAACATGTGAAATGATGTAAGATACTCACTTCAGTTTGTTGAGTGTACAGTGTTTATCCTGCAGTAGAGCAGAGATCTGATTCACTCCTGTGTCTCCTAGTTTACGTTCACTCAGATACAGTTCTCCCAGGAGTAACGGGTTTTTACCCACAATTCCAGTCACATACTGACAGCCTTCATCTGCAGCAGGACCCAAAAACCTGCAGAAGAGAAGATGAAGCTGGAATCAATTCAATGTGCATTGCATCACAAAACATTTCAAGATGATCAAACATTGTTTGTAATGAAAAGCTCTAGTTCAAGTTTAAACAGTTGAACATTTAAATATATATATTTTTTTTAAGAAAGACAAAAGTCAAAAGTAAATTTAAAAGAAACTCAGGGGCAAAAGCTTATGATTCTCACAAATCTGAAGATCGTTCTGGCTTTTAAGCAGGAGATGAGGAAAGTTAACAAAGAGATAACTAGCTTGTGACAGCTAAGCATTCATAGTGATATATTTAGATTATCTTTTGATGCCGGCTCTTTCTATTATTATGTAGCAGAATTCACCAAACACTGAGAACATGATCAGATCATCTCTGGATAGTTTTATTTAACTGATAATTCTGCTCATTATGAGAGGAACTGCAGGTTCAGACGTGTGTGTGTGTGTGTGCTGAATCATCAGTGATCGTCTCCATCACATGTTTGTGGTCTGTAATAGATCTGCTGTAGTAGAATTAGGGCTGTAGTTATCAAATATTTTAGTAATCGAGTATTCTACCAAAAATTCCATCGATTAATCGAGTAATCGGATAAAATGTGTTTTTGCTTAATTAAAGTGCAATATTAATTATGCAAGATAAAATAAGACTCCTGGGTGTTGTGACGGTCATGGAGGGACCGCACGTTCAACATGGACGTTAATACGCACACATACGCACAAACACAAACCGAGACTGTTTGGTGATACAAGAGTTTATTGTAATTATTGATAACTTTTAATAACTTTTTTTTTTTAAATGCATAGAATGCAATGCATACATCATGAATAAACAGTTAATTATTACCTATTGTTTCTCTGTCTGTACTTGTACTGTGAACAATGACAAGAAAGTTGACAGATGAATTAAGTTCATTTAAGTGCCATTCAGTTGGGGTTTTAAATAAAGCATTTTCTGAGACGCACATTAAACATTAAACACATAAAACATTAATTTAATTTATCTTTTAATTATTGAAAATTAACGTAACTTTTTGGTAAACAAAGGGGATTTACTATTAAAAATAAAACATGGAAGAAATGTTGTGTGATTAAACCTTTAAAAAAAATAATATATATATTTTTTTGTGGTAGGCTATGTACATTCTGCTGAACAATAGTCTTTAGCCGGACTTTTATTTTGACGGGTTGACGTACCTTTACAGTTCTGTGTATGTGATGTGACGCTAGTTTTACTCAAATCTAACGGTCAAATGCTCATGAAGTGACTGTCAGAGCAGTTCTGGAGATGTTCCTCATGTGTTCAAGTCCTGTGATACAGCAGATGCTGAAATTACCGTGAGTGTCACTCGCGCTTCAGTGTGTGTAAATAAAGGAAGTCGCAATTCTGCTCCATTCATTAACAGAGACACGCAGAACATGCAGGATTCATATTTAAATAGTATGTTCCGGCTTAATAGTTACAGATATTATTCCATATTGTGATTTGATGTAAGTGCAATGACCTATTCTTGATTAATTCATAAAAAATTTGGCAAATTCCGTGCCATTCCGTGTTTAACTGTCCGTTTTTTATGACTGGATTCCTCAATTCCCTCCGCATTATCTGCATCGCGGAAATCATAGGGCCCTAGTTGTGGTATGCCAGCTCTATCTTGCAATGGACACACGCCACGACGTTCTCTTTACATTTGCCCGCGCCCTCAAATCAAAACACTGCTGACTCCTTGCAGTATGCAACCTCGGACGCAGCGCTTGTGTCTCCTTCCGCTTTGTGGGTGACGTAAACGCGTTGTCACATTAAAACAATCATTGCGAAAGAACCTGACGTGAGATTTAAAATAAATCAATTTTTGTAATCGAGTTTCTCAAGGAATCGTTTCAGCCCTAAGTAGATCTACAGTGTTGTGAATCTGAGCTTGATGGAAATTAATGTACAGTGCATTCAATAACATTTAAACAATCAGGATAATAAATCACACTGAATATGTTTCATGAGAAATGTCCACAATAACACAATCATAAATGTTAACTATTGAGGCATCAAACTACTGAACACCAGCACATCTATGTGTTAATCTAAACATGAATCTATTTAAATCTAATCCAAAATGTCTGATTAACCTGTAACTTTTAACAAAACTAAAATGTGCTGACATTTATCATCAAAACAACAGCAGCTGCAGCATCTGATCTTTCATGTTTGATCATTTTCAACAACAGATTGTGTACCTGGCTGAATTAGTGAAATAATATTATTCTATAATACACTTTAATATAATATAATATAATGTGTGTGTGTGTGTATGTATATATATATATATATATATATATATATATATATATATATATATATATATATATATATATATATATATATATATTAGGGGTGTAACGGTTTGCAAAAATCACGGTTCGGTACGTACCTCGCTTTAAAGGGGGGGTGAAATGCTATGTCATGCATACTGAGTTTTTTACACTGTTAAAGAGTTGGATTCCCATGCTAAACATGGACAAAGTTTCAAAAATTAAGTTGTACGTTTGAAGGAGTATTTTTTGAACAAAAATACTCCTTCCGGTTTGTCACAAGTTTCGGAAAGTTTTTTTCAAGTATGGGTCTGTGTGACGTTAGATGGAGCGGAATTTCCTTATATGGGTCCTAAGGGCATTTCTCCCGGAAGAGCGCGCGCTCCCGTAGAGCAGAGCAGAGACATTCACTGATCAGATCGAGAGATCGAAATGTGACAAAAGAAGTGTGTTTTTGGTTGCCAGGCCAAGACAACCCTGCACAGATTACCAAAAAAAAAAAAAAAAAAAAACAGCATTAGGGGACCAGTGGATGGAGTTTATTTTTACAGAGCATCAACAGAGTTGTGCAAGTGTTTTTGTTTGTTCCCTGCATTTCGAAGATGCTTGTTTTACAAACAAGGCCCAGTTTGACGCCGGATTTGCATATCGTTTATTTCTTAAGGATAATGCAGTCCCAACGAAAAAGGGTCACGATCGTGTGTTGGAACCGCAGGCGGTGAGTAAAACTGCTTCAAATATCTCTGTGTTGTTAACTTAGCTATCGGCGCGCAAGAACGTCAAGTAAACAACATGCGATGTTGTCATCAAACTGCACTTTCCACATGTACAAAAGAAAAAAAAAAAAAAAACGACAAAGTGGAACTTAGTCATTTTCCAAAACCGCTAAGCAAATATATACAGTTTCAATACTTACTACATAGAGATGTCCTGCTGTAGTCGTTGCTGCTGCTGCTCTTGTTAAATTTCAACCTCTGGATCTGATTCTGGATCATAAATATACGGCTGAATCTGACTGTTAGCCATGGTTTGTTTTAGATGATGTTTTTTTCCTCACGGTAATGTCACAGTTTCCAGATGCTCTCAACGCAAAAGCCTACTCGCGCTTGTGATTCTTTAGCTCCGCCCACACGTCACGCCTCCAGCCGGTCGTGTTTTTCCGGGAAAAAATGGTACAGACTATCTTTCTCTTATGAATATAATAAAACTAAAGACTTTTTGGAGTTATGAAGGATGCAGTAGTACTCTATAGGTACTCAAGGATAACAGGATATTGAGTGAAAACGAGCATTTCACCCCCCCTTTAAAGTCACAGTTCGGTTCATTTTCGGTACAGTAAGGGAAAAAAATGCAAACATTAAACTGCAGGTTGTTTATTACTATACACTTTTTTAAATCCTTTTTTTTAAAGAATAAGAAATAAAATACTGCTGTTATTAAGCTCTCCACTTAATAAAATACTCGGCCTCAAACCAATAACATATAATAAAATATAATGAAAAATATAATAAATAACTATGATTACAGTGCAGCATTACCAATCCCAGCTTGTAGGCCTGCTTCACCAGAATCGTGCCTGACGCGACGATGGCGCGCTGCTGCTGCTGTAGGTGACATAGAGGGAGACCGCCGACAGACCAGGCTCTTGTCTTCCCGACAACAATATCTATACTTCATGTTGAGCATAAATATAAAGCCTACTGATAAAGGACACCGTCAACAGTATTGATGGCAAAATAGACTATGTTTGACAGGTGCAATATTTGAAAATCCATAATTATTAATTTGTTTTTTAAATTACATTTATATCTGAATTTATGTCAACCTATAGACTTTCAAACATCAAAGTGTCATGAATTGATATGTATTTGTGCACAAAATGACAAACATATTTTCCTATTCTATTTTGCCTGAAAACGCTTCCAACACGCTTGCGTGTCACGTGAAAAATAGGCGTCGGTTCTATTTCTAGCATGCACGTTTTTTCCGCGCGTCTCATGCAGGCATTCTGCAAGCTCTAACCTGTTAACATGGGAGCCGAATTAAAAACGGACACGCCACGCAACTGAGACACAATTGCTCCACACGTCCAGTGTGTCACCGGCCTTATAGAATCAGCTGCAGGGCAGGATTTGCGCTGAACGCGGAGACTTCCGCCACTTAATATGTTCATTTGGAAACACGAAAATGTACTTATATTCCACGCACAAAATATTGCATTCTGTCATTCGTTACACACGTGCACCGTACCGAAAGCCCTGTACCGAAACGGTCCGGTACGAATACACGTACCGTTACACCCCTAATATATATAATACATTTTAAA
>NC_068417.1:6770814-6773314 GCF_023724105.1 Carassius gibelio | reverse complement strand
CATCAGTTCTCTGCCCTGTATCACTTTGTGTCACTACATCATCACTTGTGTGTTGTGCTGCTACATTCTGTCCCATAGTGGGTACCCCTGTGTCCTCAGTTTGCACTGAACTCTGCTGTATTTCAGTTACAGTTTCTGTTCCCTCCATGTTGTTGACAGCAGCTCCTGCTATCTCCTGTCTTTGCATGTTGTTTGTGTTAACTTCAGCATCATCCCTAATGACATGTTGATCCCCACTGTCTGCGTTTACTTTTTTTAGTCTGAGATAATGTACTCTAATGCAGGTTCCTCCATGTCTAACAAACACCACTGCACCATCCTGGCCAATGACAACTCCTGGTCCTTTCCACTCTTGACAGTCAACTCTCTTGTAGTACACTTTGTCACCCATTTCATATTTTTCATCTGTATGACGCAATTGTTTACGTAGTGCTCTCCGTATTCTTTCTGAGCATTCTGCTTCCGTAAACGCCTTTCTTGATGCATGTAGAGCAGAGATGTGTTTTGCCACCCACTCACTTTTCGTTGTGCCCTCTAAAGCTGGGGGCTTGTCGGTTAACACAGAGGGCAGGTTGGGATTCTGTCCAAACACCAGTTGATGAGGACTGTAGCCATGAACATTTTGCATGCTATTCTTTGCCATAAGAGCCCAGTCCAATGCAGTGTCCCAGTCACAGCCGTTACTTGACTTCACTTTCATTATGATCTCTGAAAGTGTTTGATTGTGTCGCTCTGTAAGACCATTGCTCCACGGGCTGTATGCTGCTGTTGTCTTTATTTCTATATTGAAGTTTTCTGCCATGTCTCTAACCTCATCATTATTAAATTCTCCCCCATTGTCACTAAAAAGTTTCTGAGGTGGACCATGGACACTTATCCAGACATGGACAAAGTGTTTCACTATTTCAGATGACTTCTTTGTGGTCAGTATGCTGCCTGCACTAAATCTTGTGAACTGATCAATAATGTGGAGATACCACACACCTGGTTCAAGTTCATGTAGATCTACTGCAACAGTTTCATTGTACTGAGAAGCTAGTGGTAGACCAACAGCAGGCTTTGGTTTGGTCTTACTGTATCTTTGACACGTTCCACATTCACTCACAATTTTCTCCAGAATGACACTACATTCTGCATCTTTATTTCCTGAGCTAGTAAGAAGTCTCTGCAATCTGTCAGCAGAAGCATGACCAAATTGTCTGTGAAGCTTCATTAGGATTTTGTGTTTTTCTGCTAAGCTCATTTTGTCTGATATTGTCAGAATTTCCTCAGCACACTGACTTTGTACATCCGCATTCTTTTGTTCCTCAAGAGTGACATCTTCAACAGCAACCAAGACACAGTCATCACTTTGAATGTTTTTTTTTTCATTGTCCATAATGTTTACACAGTAATGACCAGAGCTTGTAAAGTCAAGTTTTACAGGTTTACTGAACATTACCGCACTGTCATTTTCCATATCTAGCACTGTCCCTGCTCTTTTCATGGATGCCTTGCTTAAGAGTAATGGAATGCTCGCTGGTACAACTTCAGTTTCAATATGACACCTAGTTTGTCCAATCTTTGCAGGAATTTTCAATTTTCTGTTGGAATAGACCACTTTTCCATCACCAAACTTAAAAGGTCTGTGACTGTGAGTTTCTGTCTTCCTCATGTCTTTTATCTCATTTTGGCTTAGTTCAGCAATGTAGTTATTTATCCATTCCTGTCCACACACAGTTCGTGTGCATGCAGTGTCTATTATTGCTGAGCCAAAACACTCAGTCATGAATATTTCTGCTTCAGTGGGCGAATCTTTTGTATACAGAGTAATGTTGCATTCCTCTATATCATCTGCTTTACAATCTTCAGTCAGTTTGACTTGCTCACCTCGGTGTGGACAGTCTTTGGCCCAGTGGAATGTGCTTTGACAAACAGCACATTTTGATCTGCGTCCATACCTGTCCAGAGGGTTAGTGCCAGGCAGTGGTGTCTTTTGCTGAACATTTTGGGAACATGGCTTGCTCCTTTGTCGTCTATGTTCTGTTACATATGCTGTTTCCTGATTAATTCCCACTGTAGAAGCAGGATTTCCTCCGAAAATCCTCTTCAGTGCTGACTTCATTGACGCAAAATCCAAATCTGTACATGCTGTCAGCGCTAACTGTCGATCTTTCACTTCCAAGCACGCAGTGTCCAGCAGTTTGAATGCCAATACTGCATCGGGAAGCTCCATCTTATATTTACGCATCCGTGAGTATCGCTGTTCAAAATCAATTATATAGTCTGTCATGGAAACACTGCTATCTCTCACAATCCGATCAAAGCTCGAGTACGCCTCGTAAACTTGGTCCTTTTCTTCTTTAAGAAACAAGTCATCGAGTTTCGTAAGTAAAGTGTCCATGCCAGTGTCCTTATTCAGATCGTCTACCGGTATTTCCATCGCCGTTTCTCTCGCTCTTCCCGAAAGCGCCAAAGCCACAGCAAGCGCCTGCTTTTTTTTCTCGAGGTCTGTAACTCT